>NW_012267294.1:1766100-1796890 GCF_000151885.1 Dipodomys ordii | reverse complement strand
ATAACCCCTGTTTTTACTGTATTTGATGTTGGTATAATTTGGGAAGGGAAAGGAAAAAATAAATTATTTAAACAGGGATACAGGTGGACCCATTGCAACAATGAGATGTACAAGACATTATGCCGAAAAACAAACTTTACAACTTTGGCGCAGTGGGGGTCGGGTGGGGGGGCAGGGGGAGATAGGAAAAGATGGTAAGAGAAATAATGGAGGAGGCAACAATGTTTGATAAGAAATGCACTCATTACCTTGCTCATGTAATTGTAACCCCTCTGTATGGTATTTGAGAGAGAGAGAGAGACTCTGCAAGCAAAAGACTAAAAAGACAGCCTGTAATATGGTATTAAGATCTTTACCAGCTTTGTATTTATTGGATATTAGACAAGGGCTTAATATACGGAATATGCAAGGAGTTTAAGAAATTAACCCCAAATCAATATCCTAATTAATAGATGGCCAAAGGAGCTTAATAGAGGCTTCTTGGAAAGAACAATGGCCAAAAAAACACATGAGGAAATTCTCAGCATCCCTGGTCAAAAAGAAAATGCAAATCAAAACATCACTGAGATTCCATCTCTGCCTAATAAGATTGGCCATCAGCGGGGCTGGGAAGGTGGCTCAGTGGTAGAGCACTTGCCTTGCATGCTCAAGGCCCTGGGTTCGATTCCTCAGCACCACATAAGCAAAAAGAAAAAGCCGGAAGTGGTGCTGTGGCTCAAGTGGTAGAGTGCTAGCCTTGAGCTGAAGAGCTGAGGGACAGCGCCCAGGCCCAGAGTTCAGGCCCCACAACCGGACCCAAAAAAAAAAAAAAAAGATTGGCCATCAGAAAGAATACAAATAATGCTGGTGGGAATGTGGGGAAAAGAAACACTATTATATTGTTGGTAGGAATGTAACGTAGTGCAACTGCTTTAGAAGGAAGTTTGGAGATTCCTCATGCACTCATAGAACTACACTATGTTCCATCAATACCACTCTTGTGTATCCATCCAGAATATTACCCAGAATAGTACAAGTCAGGATATGCTAAAGCGACTTGCACATCAATGTTCCCTGTTGCACTATTCACAATTGACAAGTTATTGGAAATGCCAAGATGTCCTACAATGGCTGAGTGGATCAAGAAAATGTGGTATATATACACAATGGAATTCTATGTCTCCATCAGAAAGAATGACATTGCCCCATTTGTTAGGAAATGGAAGGCATGAAAAAAGTATATTAAGTGAAGTAAGCCAGGCCCAAAGAAACATAAGTCCCATGGTTTTCCTTATTTGCAATATCTAGTATATGTCTGAGTCAAGCAGAAAAGGTCAGATAATGTGATGTCAGGAAAATGAACCCTTAGACATGTATTTTAATGTTTTTTCTTTCATGCATGTGTTTCTAATGCATTTATAAGATTATCTCTTTGTTGCTTTGTATGTCCCTCCCCCACAGTATAACCCCTGCTTTCACTATATTTGATGTCAGTATAACTTGTGGAGGAGATGGGGGAAAACCAGTTGTTTAAGGATACAGGTGGATCTGATGCAACAATGAGAAGTACAAGTTGTCATGTCCAAAACGAGCTTTACAACGTCGCTGCGGGAGGGGTGGGGA
The DNA here is from genome assembly GCF_000151885.1 of Dipodomys ordii. NCBI lineage: Eukaryota > Metazoa > Chordata > Mammalia > Rodentia > Heteromyidae > Dipodomys > Dipodomys ordii. Next base: position 1,795,288 of record NW_012267294.1, on the reverse strand, counting down.
AGGGGGTGGGGGGGAGGGGGGAAGGAGAAAGATTGGGATGGGGGGGAGGGGGGAGGCTGGGAAGGGATGGGAAGGGAAGGGTAAACAAAGGAGGAGGCAGCAATGCTTGGTAAGAAATGTAGCATTATCCTGCCCATGCAATTGTAACCCCTCTGTACAGTATGTTCACAAATAAAATAAAATAAAATTAATTAAAAAAAAGAAATGTACTCATTTCCTTGCTCATATAACTGTAACCTCTCTGTACAGTATTTTCACATTGGTTCACTGTTTGTCCTTGCTTCACCATTTTGTTATTTCCCCTTCCCTTCCCTAAATCAGATAAACATATATATGTATATATACACAGGGTACCAAAAACAAAAACAGTGACTACCAGATATAAATGAAAGGGGGGAAAAAAGAAAGAGCTAGATATAGTACATTAAAAACAACATCCAATGCAACAGTGATACTCACAAGACACTAGGTTGGAAATGAACTTTACAAGTTGGTTGGGTTGGGGGAAGGATAATAGGAGAAAAACAAAGAAGGTGAAACAACATTTGCCAAGAAGTGTACTCATTACCTTATTTATGTAAATGTAACACCTTTTACATCAACTTTTCAACAAAAGGAAATAAAGTGCAAAAAGAAACTAAACTTCATTTTTCTTGGCTATATCTACTAGTCTATATTCCATTGCCCATATAAAGTACTGGATACTGGACACCGTATCATAGAAAATGTGTAGAGTGTTCCCTGCTCTGAGGCTGAAAGTCAAGACTAGCCTCATTGTGACAGCTTCTTCTGGGCCATATGAGGCCAAGAAGCATCATAGTAGGATTCACCTGTTAAATGAATGTACCATTCATGGTATGTGTCTTCCTGACTGTGTATTGCATGTAAGAACCATGTTCTGGAATGTGTAGAATGTGTAAGACAAGCTAGTGACAGTCTTACTGTGCCTCTCAATGAATAATCATCTTCACTATGAGTGAAGGGTTTCCTGTTAAAGAAAATTTTTTTTAATTTTTTATTGTAAAGATACTATACAGAGGGTTACAGTTACATGAGCGAGGTAATGAGTACACTTCCTATTGAGCATTGTTACTCCCTCCATTGTTTTCCCCCTACCATCCCTTCCATCCCTAACTTCCCCGAGGTTCTTTTTTTTGTGATTAAGTGATTACATAATTTCCCAAAATTCACAGTATTGTGGAATAATGATGCTCATTTAAAGTCACAAGTTCATTCTAACTTTCCTGGAGCAAATTGTCTATCACAGTCTATAACATATAACGGTGTACACATATACACCATACATGTGATCAGCAGCATGGGGTCATTTAGTAGTGGTTCGACTGATTATCTTGTTGAATAGGTGTTGCATTCCCTTGCTCTGAAATTCCTCACCTTTGTCCACTCCAATTATATGAAGGTTAAATTTCTTGGCATTCTCTGCTTGCTCTTGAATTTCCCTTTGGCTTAATTTGAGTGATTTTTCCATATCTGTCACTTTTTGGTCCAGTTGGTGTATTCTGTCTTCTGTATCTGACACTCTACAATCCATTTCATTCACTCTGTTGACTGTGGCTTCTATTGTGGTTTGCATGGAGGAAATGGATTCCTTTATGGGTTCGATGTTGGTTATCAAAGTACTAATCTCACCTCTTAATGAGGTATGTACTACCTCTAATTTGGCATTTATCTCACTTCTTACTGAGGTTTGTGCAGCCTCTATTTTTGCATGCATCTCCTGTTTGATATCCTGTATCTCTTGTGATAGTTCATCCTTGTGCTCTTTCAATTTCTGATCTATTTCTTGCTTTATTTCTTGAGTCATTGCCTCCAGCAACCCTTGGATGTAGCTTTTGTCTTGCATTCCTGCTTTGCTCCCACTGGGGCTCTCCCCTGCGTGGCTGCTGGCTATTGAGGATAGCTTGCTATCCTGGGTGGTGATAAACCTTGTAATTTTTCTCTGTGATTTTCCAATGGGGGTTCAGGAGACTAATCTGCAATTTTGTTTTGGTGTGTCTGTCTTTGCTTGGTTGCTGATTCTGTGTCTGTCTTTGCTTGGTTGCTGATTCTGTATTGGTAGAGAAAGTCTGTGCCTGATCTGGGTTCTGTTGGGGGCCTACCTCCAGCTGCTGGTCTGACCTACATAGGATTCTTGGCTCTCTGCTGTAGATCACTGGCAATTCCCACCTTTGGAAGGGTTGAGCAGCCTAGACTGCTCGTGTTTGGTCCTACGGGTGCTCTTGGGAAGATCAGATGCTCTGGATGCACTCTCCCAGATGCTGGAGTCTGCTATGGGCTCCTGATGTTTTTTTGTTTGTTTGTTTGTTTGTTTGTTTTGGGCTGGTTGTGGGCTTGAACTCTAGGTTTGGGTGCTGTCCCTCAGCTCTTCAGCTCAAGACTGGCACCGTACCGTTTGAGCCACAACACCACTTCTGACCCTTTCTGTTTATGTGATGCTGAGGAATCAGATCCAGAGCCTCATGCATCCAAGACTATCACTCTACTGCTGAGCCACTTTATCAGCCTGAGCTCCTGCCTACTATGAGGTGCTGGCGGCCTGTGTTGCCCAATTCCCAGTCTAGAGTATATGGTTCCAGTTTTGGTGGGGTTTGGGCTTCTCTTGTCCTGGGCCTCCAGGTCTTTTGTTGTAGTAGGCGTGCTTCCCAGGGGGTGCAGTTCCCTGTTTTTCTCCCCTCTGCTGAGGCATATGCTCAGCTTTTGACTTCAGTTGGGAGGAGTTGGTTGTTTTGTTCAGGCACCAGATCCCCAGGCCTGGTCCCGGCCCCCTACCTGGGGCACGCCATTTGGGCCTGTGCTGCTGTGTATACCACCTAGGTTATGCAGCCTGGGGTACACAGTTCACATTTCTTCTACTGTTGGTTGTCTTGACCCAGGGGCACTGTTGCTGGCTTGGGCATTTAAGCTCCCTTCCAGGGGTGCTCTTGCTCTAGCCTGGCCAGCAGAGTATGCTCCACAGGCTGGTGGAGCTCTCGTACAGTTCCCAGTTTTAGTGGGTCCTGTGGTCTGGGTGTTGGGGGTAGAGAGTCTGGGTCAGGGTCTGGGGATTTCCTCCAGCTCTGGTCTCCCTTGATGGATACACTGTCCCCTGTGGGGTACTCACCCTGGAGCTAGTTGTTTCTGTGTGGTGTAGGTCGTCAGTTGCTGTTGCAATCCGAGTTCAGTTGGGGTGGTTGCAGGCTGGGCTGGATGGTGGTGGTTCTGTGTGATTCTCTTCTGTCTCTGCCTCTGTCGAAGCTGTTGGGTCCATAGTGTCCACGCTCAGGCGGCTTCTGCACAGGTGATCTGCAGGCAGCCCCCTGTGTCTCTGGGACTTTGGCAGCCCCCCCCCCCCGGGCCAGCTGGCCGTGGCTTGGCTCGCTACCGCGCGGCCAGCAGTATAAGGGTCTTTGCTCTTCTCTGTTCTGAAATTCTTCTTTTCCTCTCTTTCTTTTTTGTTATTTTCCACCTCTTGTTTTTCTCTGAGTGTTCGTCTTTTTGTTGTTGTTGTTCTCTTGGGGAGATTAAGCATTGGAACTCGAACTCTCTTTTTGGTTGGGGAAAGCTGTGGCATTTCTCTACTGCCTCGTTGCCATCTTGGTCCACCCTTCCACGAAAATTATTTTTGAACAATAATATACCTTTTCCTATGAGATGCCCCAACTAGCCACACTCCCTCATATACTTAGTGGTGAATTTGAAAAAGTGCTATGGTATTCAAAATCCTCTCCAGATGATATTTGAAGAGACTGAGAAGTCCTGCCAAAGCCTCCCACTAGCACAAAGCTGAATCCTTTTAAGGTTGTGGATGTGAAGCCCTGTGCACACTTTCACTTTCATGTTATCCTAATCCATAAAAGTGCTTGCTGTACTCTCCCTTTCACAACTGTTCCCATCAGGCAAATCCAGAGAGCCTTCAACATTGAAGGAGGAAAGAAGAGGGAAAAGGTAATTTACCCAAAGTGAAAGGAAAGCACAGGTAAGAATTCTACCTTGTCATCACAGTGACCTCTCCCCAGCTGATGTAAAGATGAGAAGGATTTATAAGGGACAGTTTGTTTTATGAGAAAATACCAGGATAATGGGCTGCAGCTGGGTCTGGGAGAGAGTGTCAATCCACTCAGTGCCCATTCCCTTCCTTCCCAAGCCAGTTGAAGACAAGCTCCATTCTTTACGATAGGCTGGCTGTGAATCTCCAAAGTGCAGTACTAATGGCAATATCTTGTTTGCCTTGGCCTCCTTACGATCCTCAAATAACTCCCTCTGCTTAGTAGGAAGTCATTTTCTGAATTCCTGGTCAGGGAACAGGCAAATCTATCACTTCTTGGAAAACATGATTTTTTTTCACTTCTTTCACTAGATCTGTGCTCCCTACTTATGTGATTTCTGTGTTCCCATGTGTAGTGGCATAAAAATTCAAAAAGAGTCATGTTGGTTCTGCGTCTAGAATGTCATTGTGAGAAGCCTATGATAGATCCTCATGCCAGTGAAATAATCAACCAAAATGAGAAGGGGAGTAATAGGCAATAAAATATTCATTCATAAGGTGTTTTAGTCATCACCGGAATGAACAATGTGGAAAACAATAATGAAATTATTGATAATAGGCTGGATGAGAAAAAATATAGTCAATTTTAATTTATAGAAATTTTATCTGCTAAAGTAGTATTTTCTAAATAGAATTTTAAGAACTTTTTCTATTCTTGTTTGCTTTTGACATCCACCCTAAAACTTTACTAAGAACTCAAAAAATAATATATCCTTTAAACTGTAATTGAAAGGTATGTGTTGTGATACTAGTCAAATAGCAATGTTATATTGTTTCACTAAGTTTGTTTAAACCAAATACATTGATAATACTTCCATAATTTTCTAAAATGAAGTATTTCATTGCCCCACCTCACTACACACACAAAAGTTCTGTTCTTGCTGTAGAATTGTCCACTTCTACCTTGTGAGACTGAAGATTCAAATTCTTCCTCCTCTTCCTTACAGACAAGGGACAACACTGGACATGGCCTCAGAGAGCCACAAGCCAGGCCCCATGCGCCTCATTGAGAACAACTGAAAGCCTCTTTTTCTTTTTTATCCCTGAAATACTAACAATTGATTTCACATCCCTACTTCGATTTATGAAGCTAAATACAATGAAAACTCTTTACAGGAAGAAAACTCAAAGAAAGGTTTAAATGACTCATGACTTCCAGACACTTTCATTTCCCTTGCATTTTTATAAATTCCTTAGGGACCAATGAGGAACTTAAAAAGTTCAACTTGCCTCGACTCTGTATTCAAAAATTCTTTCCTAAAAAGAAATGTTTTGCCTTCTGCCCACCCACTGATTGGAAGAAGTTGGTCAGATTGGAGGCCCTGCATGATGATGAGCTAGATTCTGATTTTGTGCAACAAGTGGCAGGCTTCTGTGTCTATGCCTTCAAAGAGGCATCAAGGTCAATGGACCTCATAAGTAATATTAGTCCCTGAGCTCATTGTAAGATAAAGGGAGGATGAAGCATTTATTTATCTAAATTTTAAAAAAAATAAAATTTACAATTATTCCAGATAAACTCCACCAAGTTCTAACTAAAATGTTAGTTTGTTTTGTCATTGTGCTACTGAGCTTGATTTTAAGATGTCACAGTTGATAGGAAATACCTCTATCATTTGAACTATAGCTTCAATAATGCTTTTGATTAGCCAAATGTTGTGAATAGAAATGGTCTTGAAAAGCAAGTTAAATAACCTCCATCTTGATTATTATACTAGAAAGCACAACTGTTCTGCTAGTTTTGTAGGTAACAGATGTATGTATAATGATTTACAATTAAATGAAAATTGAGAAAAACTTACCATTTCATTACATAGCCTCATTTCAAAGCTATCATAATGAAAAGCACCCACATAGAACAATTCATTTATCTCAAAAATGTATCTGGCTGTCATTGAGTAAAAATGAACCTAAGTAAGAATGTCTTTAAGCTGGAATACTATTATTTGTTTCACAAATATTAACAACAATGTGACATGTACATAGAACTGATGATTGAAGAAAACAAGAGAAGAGCTTATCCCAAAAAGCTAGCAAGCCAAATAGATACAGAGTCAATTAAACCATACCTGTCTTATCTAAAGCTATGGCTTGTGCATTAATTAATCTTTCTTGTGCATTAATATTATCTGGCTATCTTGTTCACACAAAGCTCTCTTTTAATAGGTCTCCATTTGTACCAGGTTTCCCAATAATGCTTATGCCATTCATGAGACTGTTTATAATTGCTGTTTATAAGTATACTTAGAATTACTCATAATGAAGAATTTTGATTGACAGAAAAAAAGAAAGTTTTCTTCATTCTGTGTAAATAATCTTTATTTATTCTTTTCCCGTTTGAAAGGATTGGGAAGTCAGGTGCCTAGCTACGTCAAGGCCATCAGCAGTGGGGATCTACCCTGCATGGAGAACACAATCCTGACTTTGGCCCAAGCAGAGAATGCCAATTGCTGTTACTTAAGTGTTCACTTTTGGTCTAAGATGAAGTATGAACTTGTGACCTAGAAAAAAATACATAGAAAGTGAGCAGTCTTTAAGCAAAAGTGAGCATCATTGTTAAGTGATTAATGAGATGCATTTCTGCTGAAGCTCAAGAAACAACTTTGTGCAATTAAAAAATTATTAGCATATGTAATGTGTGCTAAAGAATGGACTAAATGGTCACTGGTAGTGCCATGACTGGAATCAGTATGCAGAAATTGCATTGTCTATGGACACTGACAAGGTTCTATAGTAATGGCACAAACAAAGCCCAATGTCAGTCCTAGCCACCTCAGATGTAGGGAAAGTCTAGTAAACCACACAAGAGCATGGGATATATGTTGGAGTTAGAATAATTACCCCCAAAAACACACTGTTTCCTAAAATGGTCTGTGTAAAGCAACAACATAAATGAGCATGCAGGAAGTATGTAATAAAAAACAATTTTTTCTTCAATATTTTCCATTGAAGAAGCAAAAGCTGAAAAATTCAGAGAAAATGAGATAATTATTGGAGGAAGCAAAAAGGAGAATGAACAGTTGATCAAAAAGAAAGAAAAGAATCATGCGGAGCACATCAGAACCCTGACTGAGAAAATGAAGAAAGAGAGAGAGAGAGAGAGATCAATTAAAATTACAAATGTCCATGGTTCCGCAAGTATATCAGTGTATCATCTCAGTTTTCTTACTCACTGCCCAGATATGAAAGAATGATTAGGGAAATTATGGTAACTATTCCAGTTTTCATGCTTTTCATGTTCCTTTCATTCAATGCCAATTTTGATTACTAAAGGCCTTTTACAAACAGACTATGTTCCATGGAGCCTGCTGCTGGCAATGACTCCTAATGAAACCTGTACTGCAAAAGGAATGAATCTGCTGGATGAACTTAGCCATTGGATGGTATCATGAGATCTTGAAAGTCTTAAGATAGATATCGAAATCAATGTTAGCTGCATATTTTGTGGCCCCAAGTACCCCATTAAAGCCTGCATTCATTTTAGAGCCTGAATCCTCATCTTCAATATTGAATCCCTATCACTGGAGGATTTTCTGTGCTCTTACACTACCACAGTGTCAGTGAGCATGCTGTTATGAAAAGACTTATTAACATCTTAAGCAACATGGGAGAAATAATGAAGAAAAAGCCCAAGTTATTGACTAAAGGTCAGAAGGCATTAGTTGAGCTTTACAGAGATATCAAGGAACTAGGGAGGTTCATGGTTTGTTACAATGGCTACTGGTGTCCTCAATGAGATGAAAAGTGATGTCAAAATTTCTACCACACTTCCAAGTGCAGCCAAACAGCAAATGGCTGGGAGGGAAAGAAAAGCAATGAAATGAGAAACGTGAGGATTAAGGAAACAGGTGCAGAAATTATACATGTAAATACCAGAAGAAGCAATCTAGATATTACAAGAATCTAGAACTATAAAAATACAGTTTAATGTTTACAAATTCCTTGTCTCAGGAATTCTATGATAGCAACATTGAATGAACTGAAGCACAAAGGGATTTGATGTGATATTGGAATGAAAATGAGAAACTGAAGAGAGGTGAAAGGAAGTATATTCACCAATGTGTGAAGATTGTAGTAGGTTTGGGTTTCAGATCACAAGGAGAAACCAGAGTTTTAATTTGAATGTATTACACTTGAAATATTCATTGCTATAGGTTCCACAGAGACTTTAATTTAAGTGTTTGGAACTGAGGAGTGAAACTAGAACTGAATGAATTCCATTTTCCTTATATAGTTTGCCCTGACAATAGACTTGATTCAAATGTAAGCACCACAATAACCTGAAAAGCTGCAGAAGAAAAGCAGCGTCAAGTATCCGTGGCTCATGCCTATAAGCCTAGCTACTAGGAAGTCTGAGAATGAGAGGATAATGGTTCAAGGCCATACTGGGCAGAAAAATTCACAAGACCCTCCCATTCTCAATCCCAAATGGGTTCAGTAGAACATACCTGTCATCTGAAGATAAGGTTGAAAGGTTAAGACTGGGAGGACCAGGTTCCCAGCAGGCCTAGACAGAAAATTCTGTAAGACTCCATCTCCGCAGACAGATTCTGGCTGCAGTGGTATGTCTGTCACTCTTGGAACATGAGAAGGACACATAGTCACAATAGTTCATGCACGTGTCTTAGCAGGAAATGAGACCCTATCCTCAAATAAACAGAAAAAGAAAACCAGGTCTAGAGACATGACTCAAGTTGGAGAATCATACCAAGAAAGCAAAATGCCCTCAATTCAAACTTCAGTACTGTGAGGGAAAAAAGAGCAATGGTTGACTGTGGGTCACAGCTATAATTTCAGCTACTCAGAAAGCCGAGATGAGGAAGATTGAAGTTTGAACCCAATCCTGGCAAAAAGTTCATGAGACCACATCTGAACAGAAAAAGCCGGGGATGACAGTACATCAGTCCTGCCAGCTACCTTAGAAAGTGTAAACACGGGCTGGGAAGTTGGCTCAGTGGTAGAGTGCTTGCCTTGCATGCCTGAGGCCCTGGGTTCGATTCCTCAGCACCACATAAGCAAAAAGAAAAAAGCCGGAAGTGGCGCTGTGGCTCAAGTGGTAGAGCGCTAGCCTTGAGCTGAAGAGCTGAGAGACAGTGCCCAGGCCCAGAGTTCAGGCCCTATGACCGGACCCAAAAAAAATTTTAAAAAAAGAAAGTGTAAACTCAAAGATTACAGAACAGGAGAAAAGAGAGAGGAAAAAAAGAGCAAGACCTTATGTCAAAAGCAATCAGAGCAAAAAAGAGGTGGAATCATAACTCAAGTAATAGACCACAACCTAGCAAGCAAGAAGCCCTGAGTTCACACCCACATTCCCAAGAGGAAAAGAAAAGAAGAGACCCAAACTGTTACATCAGCCAAAAAACCTTAAACACTAAATGTAGTTTATTACTTAAACACATTAATTGTAGCATTATAACATATTTCTAAATACATAATCAAAAGCTACTTCTACATAAATTACACTATTATTTTACAGGTATCAGTGGTAATCATGAGGATTTCAATTCTTCAACCAGACAGTTACATGTAATAAACTGACTTTATTATTAAATAAAATGTTTTATGTATATGTATGTGTGTGTTAATTGATTTTCTCTCTATATAGAATTCAAGTTCATTGTATTGGTTTCCTACATTGTGATGGATAATATTTCTTATAGGAAGATCCCATTCCAACAGAAATTTTAATTTAAAAATTAAAGAAATTATTTAATTACTGTTCAGAACGCTTTTCCTCCTATTTCTCCACCTGGAATTCCTACAACATGGGTAAAGCACATAATGTACATAGTGGTTTCTGTTTATCCTTTTTAAAAAAATATTTTTGCCTGTCCTGGGGCTTGAATTCAGGTCTTGGGTGCTGTCCCTGAGCTTTTGTGCTTAGGGCCAGCATTCTATCACTAGAGTGGCAGCTCCACTTCTGGCTTTTTTGGTGGCTCATTAGAGTAAAGGATCTCACAGACTTTCCTGGCTGGCTTGGCTTCAACTGTGATCCTCAGATCTCAGCCTCCTGAATAGTTAGGATTCCAGGTATAAGCTGTCAGAGTTCAGTTGTTTATTTGCTTTTGTATGTGGTACTTCTTTATTCACTTTTTTTCATGTTTTTCAGAGTAATTCCTCCTCTAATTTTCCCGGTTTTATTTATTTTTTTTAAAAAATACTACCTTTATGATTTTATATCTCAGCAATAGGTCTTTTCCCTTCTCAGATGCTGTTAATGCTCATAGATTAGTTTTACCATAAGAACCTTCGATCAGAGGGATGGCACACCCAGGCTTATAGAGGACATGACTTTCTTACATAGCTGCTCTTCTTTTTTAAAATGTTTTTTATTGTGAAAATACCATACAGAGGGGTTACAATTAACATGAGCAAGGTAATGAGTACATTTCTTATCAAGCATTGTTGCCTTCTCCTTTGTTTGTCCCTACCATCCCTGGCCTCCCATCTCCATGACTACACTCCTGCCAAAGTCATAAAGCTGCTCTTCTTGTAACATGTTCTTTTACATTTTGGCAGATTTATCCAGCTCATTTAACTTACTCAGATTCTTTTGAAATATTGGTTTGACACAAGTATGACACAAGTATATATTATGCATATATTATGTATATGATACATAATATATGCATATAAATATATGTTTGTCTTTTTGACCTGTCTTCTTCTTATATCATTCAAAGTCTAAATCATGGGTCCTTAGCTGAGGAAGCACTTTGTTTCCTTAAATGCACACCATTTGCTACAAGAGGCTATCATTTAATCAACAGTTAGTATCAGATTCACTTTAGTTTTGCAGATATTGAAGCTGTTACAGTCAGTTTTTCAGTTCTCTGTTCATTCATTTAATCAGTAATTATTAGATATTTGTTTTATATGGTTTAAAGTTCAATGTGCTAGAGTAAAGCAATATATAAAAGCATACATAGTACCATCACATAAAAGATTTTAATGGAAGCATAAAGGAATAAATGTACAAATCAGCAAAATTTATCAGATTATTAATGACAATTTTTTAAAATTGGGTCAAAGAAAAAAAAGAGTGTTGTAAATTTAATTAGTGAGAGAAGATATTAGAGATCATTAGTATTTGAACAAAAATTTGAAAGAGGAATAACTATGTAGAAATGCAGAAAGAGCTTTGCAACTACCAGGTACCACATGAGATGTCTTAGACAGGCAGCTCCCTTGACCTTTAGAGAAACAGCAAGGGGAGAGGAGTGTAGATAAGGGGATAAGAGTAATAAAAACAGGAAACAGAATTGTTTTTTATAATTTTTATTTAAGTTTTAATTATAATTCCATTATAGAGATGATATACAGAGGGGTTACAGTCACATAAGTCAGATGAAGAGTACATTTTCTTTTTGGACAATGTCAGCCCTTCCCTCACTCTCTCTCAATTTCTCCCCTTCCCACCCACAAATCATATAATTCAGTTTCAACATAGTGTCTAGTGAGTTCACCCTGAATTTGGTCACTCTTTGTCCCTCCATTTCTATGCCTCCCCTTATACTCCCAAAGACCTATAAATGAACAAGTAGAACAAAAAGAAAAAAAACAGCTAAAAAGAGAAGTCTTGTTATCATTTCCTGGACTTTATTTCAATAAGTATTGTTTTTTATGATCAGATGCACATAGGCATTGTGTCTTTCTGTTCCTCATCTAAGAGTATCCTCCCTTGATTTCACTGTGTGTGAATGTTCCAATGTATTTTAGATATAGCTTCCACACATGAGAGAACACAGGCATTGTCTTTCTGACCTTGACATACCTCACTTAACATGACTTGTTCTAGGTCTATCCATTTCTCTGCAAATGACATAATGTTATTCTTTCTAATGGCCGTTTAAAATTCCATTGTGTATAGGTACTATGGTTTTTTTTTTTAATCCATTCATTGATTGTATGGCATCTGAGCTGTTTCCACAACTTGGCTATTGTGTATAGTGCAGCAATGGACATGTTTTTTTGGTAACTTTTGGTACTTTGGCTAGTGATGTTCTGGGTAGATGCTCAGGAGTTACATGATTGGGTTTTAGAGAAGATCTATGTTGTTTTTTGAGGAGCCTACAGACTACTGTCCAGAAACCTCTGGACTTGTTTACATTCCCACCAACAGTGCAATAGGGTTTCTTTTTCCCCACATTCCTGCCAACATTTGTTGTTCAAATTCACATTGTTGTTTTTTGTTTTGTTTTCTTTTTTGTCAGTCGTGGGTCTTGAACTCTGGGCCTGGGTGCTGTCCCTCAACTCTCCAGCTCAAGGCCAGCGCTCTGCCACCTGAGCCACGGTGCCACTTCTGGTTTTCTGGCGGTTTATTGGAGATAAGAGTCTCATGTACTTTCCTGCCCAGGCTGGCTTTGAACCATGATTCTCAGATCTCAGTTTCCTGAGTAGCTAGGATTACAGGTGTGAGCCACCAGTACCCAGCTCAAATTCATAATGTTGATCAATCTAACTGGAGTGAGATGGAATCTCAGAGTTGTTTTGATTTGCATTTCCTTTTATGGTCAGGGATCAGAATTTCCTCATATGTTTCTGTGCCACTTTTACCTCTTCCTTTGAGGAGATTTCTCAGCTCTTTTGCCCATTGAGTAATTGATTTATTAACTCTGAGAGGAGTTAGTTTCTTGAATTCCTTGTATATTTTGGATATTAGGCCTTTGTCTGATGTATTGCTGGCAAAGACCTTCTCAAAGTCTGTTAGCTGTCTTTCTAGTTTAGGAACTATGTCCTTTGCAGAAATCTTGTCGTTTGATATAATCCCATTTGTCAAGTCTTTCTCCTATCAGAGCCAATACTAGGACTGTTTTTCAAGAATCTTTTAAGGATGTGGGAAAGTAATTGGGAAACTTGGAGCACTGCAGTTGCAAAATCTGACTGTAGTTTAAGAAAAGCACGGCACAGGAAATTAAAATGGGGCCAGAAAGAATAGAGCTGTAGAGTTCTATTGAAGTTTCCTATATCTTTGCAACTAGAGATGATGGAGATCCTTGGTAGGTAGCTGGTCAAAGGAGGTAAGAGTTTGGATTACTTTAAAGATAGAGCTATCACTCTCTATCTACCTGTTATTATATAAATAAGAAGAGATATAGCTACAGTGAAACATTTCTTACCACCAGAAATAAAAGAACTTAAAAGTGAAAAGTTGAGGTGAAAGGAATGGAGAACATCATAACCTCATTTTATTTATTTTTTTGTTTTCTTTGAGGCAAATTTACAAACTTTATTTGAACAACAGTTCAATTACATAAGGCCATATAAGGAAAACATTATACATCAAGTTGTCAACTAACATTTAATAAATACAATTAAATATGACTTCAGGTCAACATGTTGATATTCTGATATTTAAAATAATAAATCCTTATTTTAAAAAAAATAGTGCCCCTGGGAACACAGCTTAAAGGTTTGCTTGCAGGCAGGCTAATTTTTCATAAAATTTCAAGAAGCCAGAATGATTGCTAGATTGCAACATAGAAGGAAAGAAACCTGATAAAGGAATGAATTTTCAAGTGCAATGATACAGCTATTTAAATTCCACTGAAGTTTTCTTGAGGAATATTTACTTTGTTGTACTGTTGTTGCAGCTATTATTAGTTCTACATGGTTTACAGAAATACAAGGTAATAGTTCGGGACCAAATACAGCCCTCCCTTTATCGTCTGTGTAGAAATAATTCTACTATCCCATTGTAATTAAGTTACAAGCATTCGTGTTTTGGTTATGTATTGCATGTAAAAAAAATTAGTCCCAGCCAAGTGTGGGTGGCTCATATCTATACTCAAGAGGCTGAGCTCTGAGGATATATCTCAGTAAAGAGCTGAGATAGAGGTGTGGTCCAAGTGTTATAACCTCAGCTGCAAGTGGAAAAGTTAAGGGACAGCACCAGGCCTGAGTTCAAGCCCCAGGTTGAGGGGGAAAATTATTCATGAACTTAGAAGAACAAATTTTTATTATAGCTAATAATAATAGCTAATAGCTAATAATTACTTTATTGTGGTTGTTTGGAAGTTGTGATGGTAATTCATTCAGCAAATATAGGAGAGCTATATAAAGTGCTTGGGTTTGAAGACTCACTGGCCAGTAGCTCTGTGGTTCTGAGCAAGTTACTAAGTGTCTAGAGACTATGCCTCTCATTCTCCTAAAAATATGTATATATACATATATATATATATATACTAGAAGAATTAAAATAGAATAATCTATATAAAGTTGTGAACATTATGCAGACAACAGAGCCACTGTTTAGAAAATACATTATTAACTTTCTTGTGTATTAAGTGACAAAACTTTCTTTTTCTGTCAGTTGAAATTCTCATTTATTACCTACTGTAAAAAGCATTAAATTTTATCACCACTCTCTGAAAGTTCATTTAACATTTTAGAAAATTAATCTCCCAAAGGATATGAGATTTCCACTTAAAAGTTTCATGCTCACAAACTGGAAATAAATATCTTATTTTAGGAGAGAGTATAACACACACTTGGAAAAACTGCAAAAATATCTCGCAGTTCATTTTCAGTAACTACATCTAATTCTGGGAAATTGGGTGAAATCAACCCGCCCCTCCACCAAGCAGCTCAGGAAATCCTTATCATCACTGCTTGCTTGTGGAATTTGCTTCTTGGTTTCACTTTCCAGTAGAGAAGTTTAGCAAGCCCTTCTGACTGCTGGAATGCCCGTTCATATTCAAATAATCCTTTGTGGTGGGGGTGGGGAATGGAAGAGACAGGAAATTGGCACGATTGGGGTAGACCACGTACCAGAAATGATGACAGCTAAACTAGGGTACAGTTGTCAGAACTCTTACCAAGTTCTCAAAGCAACTTTCTTGCCAGCACTAAAAGATCTCCCAGCAGCTCTAGAAGATCTCAGATCCTGAAGATTTTACTGTAAAGGTAAGATGGATCAGGGGAAGGAATTTTCAAGGTTGTTAGATTTTGAACATGTTCTACCTAGATGACACACAGCTTAACCTAGTATGCTGTACTTAAACTAGTAAAAACACAGTTGTGTGGTCAGAATAGCAGCAGGGTTTATTGTGTACCAAATGCTTTTGCTTCCTACTGAATTAGACACAGGTTTGGGCTGCAGTCAAAAATGCCTTACAGTGTTTCCTGCAAATATCGTTTTAAGACCTTTTGAGGTCACAAATGCCTTTGCTATAATCTGATTGTGCTGCTTCAAACTAGTCTTAAAAACCTCAAAATTATTTGAATAAGAAAGCAATAAATAAGTTTCTGTGCAAACAGCTTGGGAACATTGCTACAGACAAAAGAAAAAAAAAAGAAGATGAACTTCATGAAAGCGAAGAGGTTGCATGACAGCAGCAATGCATGTTTAATTTGTTTAACTTGAAGGAAGATTTCCTCTTTTAGAAATACTTCTTGGCCTTTGTTTTATCTTTTTCTTGATACCTATTCCCTGTGTTGAAATTTCAGTATTACCCTGTCTGCTGTAAAGAACCACTTAAACACTAGTGAACTGGACTTCAAATACTGCCTGGCCATTCTGGCCACTCCTTGTCACTCTTTCTTCCTTGGACTGTCTTACTATGCCACACTCTTCATGCAGCTCATATTTATAGATTTTCATTCACCCGATTGACAAGTGCTGCTTTCCTCTAAACTGAAATCAAAACAACATAAGACAAATCAAAAGTAAACACACACACACACACACATATCATAAGATAAAGGAAATCACATGTTTGAAAAGAGCTGTTTTCCCCAGAAATGCCATCAGCAGCACTTTCTCTGCATTTTCTCATCTGTGTGTTGGCATTTCAATTTTCTTCTTTTCATATTTCTTTTCTCTCTTACCACTCCCTGTTTTCCGATGTAAATATGTATTTATTGACTTCCTCTTTTAGGAAGCAGGCTTTTGAGTTGCATGCAATGCTAATATGATACAGCTAAGCCCAGGCTGGGGCTGAAAAAAAGGTCTAACTTTCTACAAAGCCCAAACTATGTGTTCCTATATGTTTTGTTCCATGCTTGTATTGCTTTTATTTATAAAGTTATGGAACTCTAATAGAGTTGGAGAGAATGCACCCCTGATGGCATGTTATAGTCTGAGTTATGAATGGCTGAGCAATAGCTAATATGTGGCTTTTGGGGGCAGGGGAGGGTCAGTCATGGGGCCTTCTGAGCTTGGGCGCTGTCCCTCAGCTCTTCAGCTTAAGGTGAGGTCTCTACCATTTGAGCCACAATGCCACTTCTGACTTTTTCTGCTTATTTGTTGCTGAAGAATTGAAACCCAGGGCCTCATGCATGCAAGGCAAGCACCCTACCATTGAGCCACCTTGCCAGCCCCTAATATGTGGCTTTAATAGATTGATATTCCAATCTGATTTACAGAGCTGGCTTTTCTAAAAGCATTAAAGATGCTATCCAAATACCACCTATGACAAGGTATAAAATACCGTTTATTCATGTAGGTGCAAAATACAATATTATTCATAAAGAAGTTTGAAAACTCAGACAAATTAGCTTTCTCACTTTTATGCTAAAGCATAAAAGCTCATATACCCAACATGTACTTATAGATTTGATTATCTTTTGTTTTTCTAACAATGAGTCGTCACTGCAAGGTTTGTACCTTTTGATCCTCTGATAACATTTCTAGCATCTGTTACACAAGGCAAGCAGAATTCTAGGGTGGTAAGGAACCAATATTTAATTAGAAATGGACTAAGATGAAAAGACACTCAGTATTTGAGCCCCTAAATCCATCTAAATGCACTAGGTATTTCTTGACTCCACTATCTGGTACCCTGCCATTTTTGAAGGCTTTTCCTAATGTCTGCTCCCAAGTCATCTGAATTTTAATTTATGTGATTTTTTTTAAAAAAGCATTGGCTATGAAGAGAGAAAATAGGTATTCACGATTGTTCAAAACAACAATAGCTAGACATGATGAACACCTGTAATCTCAATCTTTGGCAGACCTTGCAGGAGGATTATGAGGTCAAGATCAGCCTAGAATATATCATGAGGCACTGTTTCAAAAACTAAAAATGAAACAAACACAGAAACAGAAACAAAAATTAACAAGGAGACTCATAGTTTCTCCTGTCAGCTAACACAAGAATCTTGGTCATTTCATTTAAAGATTTTAGTGAAAAAATGAAATGAAAGAGATGACTTGTTTTTAGCTTTTGTAATTAATAATCATTTCTACAATGGAAGATAATGGTTCTTTATGAAAAGGAAATCTAGAAAAGTATAAAATGATTTTCCCAGGGATTTTTCATATTGAAGGAATCGCTTCCCAGAAGTAATGATTTTGATTTTTAAATCATTCAAACAATGATAAAATTATCTTAAGTTGAAGTTCTGTGTCAAAGAGGGCATAAATGCATGTTTAAAAAATTTGTTAGATACCACTATATATTTAATGCAATGCATTATGACTAGATATAGTAAGAGAAAAGCAACAAGTGCAATATAAGAAAGAATACTCATAAGCAATCTATCTAGGGATTTCAGGAGTTAAAAATACAAAACATGTAAACCTAAAGCTAATGAAATCAATGAGATTTAACTTGTCAGTAGATTTAAATTATCAATGGGGTAGACTCAGGAAGTGAGTTTCTCATATTTTCATCAAATTAGGATAAATTAGGTATCCTATAGCAGTCCTGTAAGGATTTAGGAAGTATTTTTCTTTCTTTTTTGTGTGGGGGGGGTCTGGTCTTGGGGCCTGAATTCTGGGCCTGGGTGCTGTCCCTCAGCTCTTCAGATCAAGGTGAGCACTCCACCACTTGAGCCACAGTGCCACTTCCAGCTTTTTTCTTATGTGGTGCCGAGGAATCCAACTCAGGGCATCATGTGTGCAAGGCAAGTGCTCTACCACTGAGCCACCTTCCCAGCTTCTTTTTCTTTTCAGTTGTTATTTCCCTCTGAAACTGGCTAGTATGTATACTGGCTAGTGTATGTTTACTGGGCCAGTAGGCAAATAGTCTTTCCTTAACCACTAGATACTCCATCTCTGCCCATGTCTTCTCTTGCAGACATCTTAGACATGGGCCCAGAGATCAACATGCCAGGCCCAGTGTGTCTGATTGAGAATACTGAAGAGCAGCTAGTTGTCAACAAGGAAGCTCTGGAGACCCTGTCTGCCATCTCACAACCTGTAGTGGTGGTGGCCATTGTGGGCCTCTACCGCACTGGCAAATCCTACCTGATGAACAAGCTGGCTGGCAAACAAAAGGGTAAGTGCCATCTCAAAGGTTCTACTGAGTCTCCTTAGCCTACCCTCACTGACAGGGGTCCAGCATGAGTATATGAGGAAGATAAACTTAGGAGAGAGGATGAATCGTGAATGTCAATGTTTGGGTCACAGCTGTCTTTTTATCTTAGGGGAGATGAAGGCAGCCCTCTGTCCTTGATATGTCTTCCTTTATTTTCCTTAATATCTCCCTGAGGAAAGTATACTGTGACCCGCACATAAGGGGATATAGGGAGTATGGTGTCTATTTAATAGTTTTTATATACAAAATATTCAAATTTTATTACTATCACCTCATTTTTTAAGAAAAAAACTTTGCTTTCTACATATCCTTTTTAAGATCAATAAAAAAAATTTAAAAACCCTTTCAAGCCCAATGTACACTATTCATCATCCAATCACTGAACTCAGACCATTGCTCAAATTACCTGCTACCTCATTATCTGTATTCCTTAAGCCCTAGGCCCATCATCAATAACACAGCCACATTTCCAGCCCCAGCCCCATGATCTCTTTTTGCTCTTTGTCAGGCTTTTCTGTCGGATCCACAGTGCAGGCTCACACCCAAGGAATCTGGATGTGGTGTGTGCCTCACCCCAGCAAGCTGGACCACACTCTGGTTCTTCTGGACACTGAAGGACTGGGAGATACGCAGAAGGTGACAAAAGCGGATTCTATTTTAATTCACTTTCTCATCTCTGAACATTGTTTATTTAGGGAATGTTTTACTTTGTTTCCTTGTTTGGTTTTGTCTAAACTTGCTTTTTCCCTTGATCATACCTTCCTTGGAAGGTATGATCATGCTTCCTTGGAAGCATGAAGTTGGAAAACTTATTTGTAAGACAGAATCAGTATTAGCAACACCATAGCAATGGCAAGCTTAGGAGTTTCTGGGTACACAAAGATGATACAAGCCTGGTCCTGTAGAGAGTGTAGTTTAATAGTGGTCTCTGATTCAGATAAATTTCTGTTCAAATCAAGGTTCTAGCACTTGGAGTTCTCTGATTTTAGTAAGGATAGTAAGGTCCCCAAGCCTTTAGATTACTCTTCGGTATTACTCAACCCACTATTTGGATAGTAATCACATGGGCTTTTCCTCATGGCATGTTATACATTTAACAACTAGCTTATTAGGAAAATTGCCTTGATTCATAACCTAAAGTGAAGTCAGTAAGAAGAGACTTAGGAAAAGATTTGTGCAGTTGACTTTTAGGAGTTTGGATGACATGATTCTGTTTCCTTCTCTTACATTTTATTATAGGCACAATAGATATGTGCATCTGACCATATAAAATAATTATCGAAATGAACTCTAGGAAGTGGAAAAGAGAGTTTTTTTTCTTTGTTGCTTTTTTTTGTTCTCCTTTCCTTTTGTCCACTTGTTCATTTATCGGTCTTTGGGAAAGTTGGGGGAACACAGAAATGGTGCGACAAAGGGTGAACAGATACAGCAGTGATACTCACTAGGCCCCATGACCCTTGTGGGTGGAAATGAGAGAGAAAAACTGGGAGAGGGGAAAAGAAGGGGTGACATTGTTCAAAAAGAAATGTACTCTTTATCTGACTTAAGTTAACTATAACCCCTCTTTACATCACCTTTATAATAATAATATAAAAAATTTCTTTTGTTGGACTTGAAATCTGGGCCTGGGTGCTGTTCCTAAGCTCTTCAGCTCAAGATGAGCACTCTATCACTTGAGCCACAATGCCACTTCCAGTTTTCTGGTGGTTAATTAGAGAGTTTCACAGATTTTCCTACCCGGGCTGGCTTTGAACTGTGATCCTCAGATCTCAGCCTCCTGAGTAGTTTAGGATTACAGGCATGAACCACTGGTACCCAGCAATAAATATTTTTTTAAAAGGATTTAAAGATGGTGAGCCATAATGTGTGAGTTCTGGTTTCTTCACAATATTACAATATTAAACACATCTCACTGTATTATTTATGTAATTAAATGAGATTATTAATGTAACTACCTTGTGGGTCATAATTAATGAATAAAATAATCATGTATATTGTGTATTTGGGTCAGTATTGCTTCAGACTCTAGAAGACTTTGAATTTGAATATTCTGGTTTCTCCATTATCTTTGACCACTCATTTTAAAAGTATTTTAAAAAGGAAATGGCAAGTTAATAATAGGTGAATCACTATGAAATTACCAATAAGAAAAGTATATAAAGCTCGAGACTAACAACCATTTTTGTCATTTGATATTTATAGATAAAGATATTGTCTTCAATGCTTGCTCATCTAGGAAAACCATGGGACATGATTTTATACTTTTTCTGATTTTAGGTTGATAACAAGAATGATGAGCAGATCTTTGCACTGGCAATCCTTTTGAGCAGCACCCTTGTTTACAATACCATGAGCAACATCGACCAAGGGGCTATTGACCTACTTCAGTATCCTTTTGAGTTAAAGCATGAAAACCAAGATAGAGAGAACTCACCAGCTGTGTCTGTGAGGACTTGAGAGAATTAAAAATGAAAATATGATAGAGAGTGAAGTATAAGGACAAAAGGCTGCATAGATTCAGTGAGGGAATGCTGACTTGACTAAGGACAACATGGTGTATGGACATAGGGGCTATAGTCTGGGTATTCAGTAATAGAATACTGACTTGATTAAGTGTCAGAGGGAAAGGAAGTTAGAAAGAGGTCAGCACTAAGATACAGTCTTACATTTCCAAGTTTTCCTCAACCTCATCTCAGCAATGTTACAGAAATAACAGATCTGCTCAGAGCAAGAACCTCCTCTCATCTTGATGGGGTTGAAGATGCTGCTGACATTGTGACATTCTTTCCTGACTTAGTGTGGACTCTGAGGGACTTCTACCTTGACCTGGAAACTGATGGACAACTCATCACAGCAGATACGTACCTGGAGAACTCACTGAGGCCAAAGGAAGGTAAGAGACCTACTGGTTGGGGAAAAAAGAAAAAGTAGCTCCAGAAATGATATCATTTGTATCAGCAGCCAAATGTACTGTTTTCTATATTTACCTACCAGGCTATCTTATAAAATAAATGATTAGTCATTTTAGAAGCAAGAGATAGGTGCAATATTAAATTTCATTGCTCCCCTCATCTTATGAGAAATTTGATTCCTTATATTCTTTTCATGATTATTTTCTTTTAATATTTTTGAGTAGGCTTAGTAGAGACATTAACCTTAGTAACCTGATGAGAAATAAAATGTGTTTAAGAGAAATACATTGTCATGAATTTTAATTCTATACTAAATACATACTACTTTTCCTTCTCAAGGTAGTGATCAGAGGAGTCAGAATTATAATTTACCCCGTCTATGTATACAGAAGTTCTTCCCAACAAGGAAATGCTTTATCTTTGACACACCTATTCATGGGAAGAAACTTGGCCAGCTTGAAACATTGTGTGATGATGAGCTGGATCACGAGTTTGTGCAACAAGTGGCAGAATTCTGCTCCTACATCTTCAGCCATTCTAAGATCAAAACTCTTCCGGGAGACATCAAGGTCAATGGACCTCGTAAGTCTCTTTTTTAAAATACTTTTTAGCTCAACATGAAGAAAAGAGACCCATAATAGCCTCCTCATAATGCCAATGTTGACAAATGTATAAGGAATAATCACCGTGGAAATCATAACACCATGTTTATAAAAGTTCTAGCACTTGCAGCTCTCTGATTTTGGTAAGGATAGTAAGGGTCCCCAAGCCTTTTAGTCCTCAAACCTTTTATTTATTCTTTGATATTACTCAACCCACTATTTGGATAGTAATCACATGGGCCTTTCCTCATGGCATGTTATGCATTTATCAACCAGCTTATTAGGAAAATCAGAATATCAGATCGATTTCTAGTGGGTTTCTTTTATTAATGTTTTCAAGGTTACATAAGTTAGGAGAATAATAAAAGTCAGATTCACTTCAGTAAGTTTTATCCATTGGAGACCCACTGTTGAATTGGACACACTGCATGGGCTGACAACATTTGTCCATCAAATATATGGAATTCATATTATGCTATACAAGCTTGACAAATCTAAGACAGGCAAGACATACATGTTCCCTGCAGAAATAGAACTAGTTGGCACAGATATTAAACATGGGCACAAATTGTCTCGAATCTTGAAAGATATTTAATCAGATTTCATAAAGAACACAGTATTTCAGAACTCTGTAAATAGCTGATGTGTATTATATAGGGCAATTGCACTCCCTGTGTGGAAAGACTGACATAGGAGTAAAACAGAGAATTACAACATATCAGGAAACCCTGCTCTGAATTTTTCAGTTAGCCATTTTACAGTGGAGAGTATTTTTTATAACATCTTAATTAGAAGATAGTAAAAAACAAATTGAAAATTCTGAGGACAATGAAAAACTGTGAAAGAATAAAAGAAAGGGACATATAAAGAGGCAAAGTTTAGCATTCTGATCAAATAAACATTTATTAATTTTATGTAGTCATCTTCTTAGTTCTATGTGAATAAGGATGAAATTTAGATGTCACAAAACCTTTTGAGATTTTCTCTATTTCTTCTTTGAATGCCATTCTATTTCTCTTCTCTTTTTTATTTCCCAACAAAAGAGAAATTTAACTTCTTACACAATTTCCCAGTGGAACTTATCTGGGCCATTTGAGTTCTGTCTACTATGCTGAAACATGATGTACTGTGACATTCATGTTATTGACATAACATACATGTTTACCCATTAAGAATCATTCTGTGTAGAGCATAGACTCTACACAGAATGTGTAGAGTGCCAATATCTCTTCTGTCTATGTAGGTCTAGAGAACCTGGTGCTGACCTATGTTAATGCCATCCACAATGGAGAACTGCCCTGCCTGGGGAACACAGTGCTGGCCTTGAGTCAGATAGAGAATGCAGCTGCAGTACAGAAAGCAATGAGTCACTATGACCAGGAGATGACCCAGAAGGTGCAGCTCCCTACAAACACACTCCAGGAGCTGTTGGACCTGCACAGGGCCTGTGAGAGAGAAGCTATAGAAGTTTTCAAGAAGAATTCTTTCAAGGATGAGGATCAAGGTTTCCAGAAAGAATTAGAGGTAATTTTTTTTGTCTAGCTTATTGACTATAGAATTAGACAACATAGCCTGGCGCTGGTGGCTCACGCCTATAATCCTAGCTACTCAGGAGGCTGAGATCTGAGGATCGCGGTTCAAAGCCAGCCCAGGCAGGAGAGGCCGTGAGACTCCTGTCTCCAATAAACCACCAGAAAACCGGAAGTGGGGCTGTGGCTCAAGTGGTAGAGCGCTAGCCTTGAGCTGAAGAGCTGAGGGACAGCCCCCAGGCCCAGAGTTTAAGCCCCACAACCGACAAAAAAAAAAAAGAATTAGACAACATATAGCTATGATAGGCAAAATAGTACTATCTGAGAAAAGAAATTCTCACTAGAATGGGAAACGACAGTACTCACTAAGAAGGCCTTGAAAACTCATGTGTAACCTTTCTCATCTTTGCAAACCTTGAACTTTTCCACATGAACACAACTCACTTTTACCATAATATGTGCATGGCTAAAACTCAAATTGGTTATACTTCTCTAAAAAATGTATATAAAGCTTGGCTCTAGTGTCTCATGCCTGTACTCTTGGGGAATTTGTGCTATGAGTTCAAAGCACAAATAAATGTCTACTTTTTTTATATAATCAAGCATATAGACTTGCCATTTCAATTCTAACATACATAAGTTTATTAGTAGTAGAATAAGCAAGTATTGTTCCAGATAATTGTTTTATTCCATGTTCACATCAAAAGTGGAGAATAAGTGAAACCACAAACATTGTAAAGTAAGTTTCATTTTACACAAGGACACTAAGCTACAGCCTATGTCTGAATCTGAAAAAGGCAAAATTCAGGAAATTCCTAAAGAAGGTAAATGTCATTTTTCAGAATGTCATCACTTTATAACTCCTTTAAGTTTGAAGAAAAGAATACAATTTTACATATATTTCTCTAATTCATTAAAAAAAATATTGTGAATTCTTTTTGCAAATGATTTCCAGAAATGCTAAACTGTTGCTAACATCTAAATGGATTTTATCCCATGAAGGCCCTACTACATACAAAGCAAGAAGCTATTTGTCAGAAGAACTTGGAAGCCTCTTCTGAACGCTGCTCAGCCTTACTTCAGGATATCTTTACTCCGCTGGAAGCAAACGTGCAGCTGGGGATTTATTCTAGACCAGGAGGCCATAATCTCTACATTCAGAAGATAGAAGAGCTGAAGGCACTATACTACCAGAAGCCTGGGAAAGGAATCCAGGTATCACTGGATTTTTTGAAATCTATTAGTTTTTATCTATTTTATCTATTTTGTCTATTATATCTACTATATAGATACTATTTATAGTATTTTACCTAGTAGTTTAATCTATTCGTTATTGGAGACTGCTGGAGTTGCAATACAAAGCTATTAATAAGAAAAGGAAAGACAAGAATACAGGAACAGAGATGAGATTTACAGAGTGAGTTATGCTTTTGTGGAGTGAGCATGCATGGAAAATTATGTGGCTGTACTGAGGTAGGTCCTGGCACATAACTGACAAATAACAACACTTGTAGGATTAACCTGAACTATTCAATGAGCACCAGATTATAGTGCAGCTATCTATGTTCAGGAGCAACAAAGGGACCTTTTCTATCTATACAGGATAGAATCCCAACAACTGACTTTAAGAACAATGAATAATTGATTGGATTATATAAACTAAGATCTAATGATTTTAATATAGTTTCAACAGCTCAGTGTCATCAATTTCCCTTCTTTTTTCCTTCACACTCCAGATTCCATTTTTCTCTTTTGTTTTCTTATCTTACAGTGTCACCCTTCATGGTAAGAGAGATGAAAATAGGTACAAGTTTAGGTAAATTTAGTGCTTAGATCTTAGAGAAGAAAGAGTATTTTTTATGTTAATCTTTTAAAAGCTCAAGTTCCAGTGCTGTTGCTTTAAAAAAAAAAACCTTTCAGTATATCCATTACATCTAATTGTGCTTTGTATGACCCCAAGCGAATCACAACCACTCCTGCAGCAGGAAAGTCTTGAGGCAATTCTACAGCTCAGATACAGGAAAGCACCTGCTACAATGAAAAAAGAAATGCAGACATTACAGTATTTCTACCACACTTCTAATTACTTTGCATGTTTCTGGGCTTCATAGGCTGAGGAAGCTCTACAGAATTATTTACATTCCAAGAAGCCTGTGAGTGATGCAATTCTACAGACAGACCAGGCGCTCACTGCCAAGGAAAATGAGATGAAAGGTGAGAAAAAAATAGAAGAAAAGAATAGACATTATGCAAGATGAACAAAAATGTTCTACTTCAAATTCTTGCAATCTGGCCAGCCAGATGACTCATCTAGAGCAAGAATGACCATGTTGCTTCTTTGCTCCACAGGCTGAGCTGATTAGAGGCAGATACCCTCAATATGATCTTCTGAAAGAAAACAAATTACCCAAAGATTTTATCTGCGGAATTAAAACAAATAAACAACAACAACAAAAAGAGTGGTAGGCAGAAGGATGAGATTTAGGAATCTAAAAGATACTTGTCTTCTTTTTTCTGTAGTGCAACGTGCAAAAGCAGAGACTGCCAGGGCTGATGCACAAAGATTGGAGGAGCTTCACAGGATGCAACAAAAGTTGATGGAGGAGAAGGAGAGGGTCCGTCAGCAGCAACTGAGGCAAATGGAGATCAACAGAGCAAACTTTCTGGCAGAGCTGAAGAGGGCTGAAGAACAGCAGCTCCAGGTATTCATCCAGGTATTATTTGTTGTCTTACTTAGTCCCCCTGTCTGTAAGGAACAGAGCTTGATCAAATGACAAAGGGGCAAAGATATCCTACCATGGAGGCTCGGGTCTAGGACTTGAGCCAGACTGCTAGGTTTGAATCCAAGTACTACTTCTGAACATACATACAGATTAGGCAAGTTTTCTGAGACCATATTTGTTGCCTTACTTTCTGAGTGCATCATATTTTCCCCTTCTGTAGAATGGAGACATCAATGTATGTATTTTATATGGTTGTTCTTAGAACTAAATACACTAAGGTTCATGTTTAGAATCACATTTGGCCCAGAGTAAGCAAAATGAATTTTTAAGTAAAATGAATACATTTCTGACCCACATGAGCAGGCTTTTTATTTGGACAAACTTATGCTTTAAGCAAAGATACAATGACACATGAATTTCATGCTACTGTGTCTTTGTTCTTGTCTTTCCTCTATTATCTCTGGACTAGTGGCCTTGAGCTTGTAGAATTGTTTGTGGTTTTTTTTTTCATCCATTCCTTTACTGTGCCAGCATTCAGTAGTAGTTTGTATTTACCTAGCCTTCTATAAAATCCTTTACATGCATTCTCTTATCTTACCACTGTGAGATTGAAATATTGTGCCCCCAGTTTTCAGATGAGATTCCTAAGAGATAACTAAATACTAGTATCACTAGCCTTCTAAGTTGTCAAAACTACCTTCCCATAGAGTGGGATCTGCAGGGCTGCCTCTCCTGCAAACCTGGTGTGAAATTCCCATGAACGTGTCCTCAGTAGACAGATAGTCCTACTCCCACAACCCTCCACCTTGCCAATCCATCTGCACACAAAGATAGTCAATCTATATTTTTTGTGATTTTAGTTCTTTCTTGAAGAACAGTGTGCACCGTGTACACAATGTGGATTTTTATTTCCTGAATTTTTTTCTACTCTCTACCTAAGAATGAGATGACCTAGATCATATCCCTCACCTAATGCACAAACAAAACACCTAATTTTATCATTTTGATGTCCTATAATATATCAGCTTCTTCTCTTAAAATTGTCCCTAATATCTTATGTGTGACTAAGAACTGAAGTCAATATCTGACTAAGGTTTCCCTAGGAAATTATGTAGAATAGGGATATGAAGACTTGAGATAGAATTCTAGAGACACAACATTTCAGAGATTGAGATATAATAAACCTAGATCTAGAGAAAGAGGAGAGTTAAAATCTACATGAGTACACTAGATGTACATGAACAGAAGAGAGATATTCAAGTGCTATCTTGCTGCTCTTGACTATTCAGTGATGTAGGCAAATAGAAATAAACTTGATCTTAATTTTGCTAAGATTTATAACTTTTACTCATCGCTCCTTAGGAAGAGGCTGAAAGACTCAGAGCAGCCCAAGAAGCTGAAAGAAGAAGACTCCAGGAAATGCTCTGGCATTTAGAGAACAGGAGGCACTCACGTGATCACTGTATCTTATGCTAATGTGCTAAATATCGGGGTTTTCTTTTCTTCCTCCTTCACTGAAGAAACAAAGAGATGAAAAACTAAACAACTAGGAACCAATAACAAATAATCCCAGTGACTCCTGTCCAATTGTTTGGTTTTGCTTTTTTGTCTCAAAGTATTGTAAAGTTGCATGGGGGGGAGGGAGTGTTCATCACATGGGTTCAGCTAGATGGACTGGATGATGATCTGCGCTCAGGGGCATTGCCCCTGCTGGCTGGCTTATGCTGGAAGCCACTAGGTGCCAAAGGTATCATAAAGTATGGGTGGTTTTTTTCTTTACCATTCTGGCCTCACATTTGCTAGGCTATTGCTGTCCCATTCTCAGCCCTTTGTTCCTGATTTTTCAAAATAAAGTCTTTCCACTTCTGTCAGAAGTTTACTAGGACCACTACCCTCTTTTTTAGGCTTCTCAAGCAGCAAGGACTAAATGGGGGAGGTTTTACTTATTCAGTCTCAAATCATGATCCCCCAAACCATGCCTACTGAGCAACTGTAATTATAGGCATAAGCCACAACACTCAGCCTTGTTTAATTTCATTCTTGCTACATTGAAAATTTTTTGTTGGTCATGGGCTTGAACTCTGGGCTTGGGCGCTGTCCCTCAGTTCTTGAGCTCAAGGCTAGTGCCCGACCACTTGAGCTACAGCGCCACTTCCGGTTTTCTGGTGGTTTATTGGAGATAAGAGTCTCACGTCTAGACTTTCCTGTCCAGGCTGGCTTTGAACCATGATCTTCAGATCTCAGCCTCCTGAGTAGCTAGGATTACAGGAGTGGGCCACCAACTATCAGCTTACAGTAAAAATTTTAAATCTATATTTTGGGCAATCAAATATGAAAGTCCACTGATTTTTTTTAAATTATAGACTATCTAGATTAGTGCACTTTTTAGCGACGAAGATCTCTTTGACACTGTAACTCTATCTCTTTGTTTTTATTTTCTTCAGGACTTAAAATTCTATAGGGAAGCCTTCTGAATTTCCTGCAGGAAATTAACAATTGCTTTAAGATTACAATTGAAATGGGCTTTATTGCATCATTTTATTTGTGTTCTGCTTATTTTACTTAATTCCAGTAAAAACATGTTTATTTGTGCTCTGCTTATTTTACTTAACATCAGCAAAGTCGATTTTGTACAATTAATTGTAGGAGCATTACAAAGGTCTCTTATTGTTGCTGTCATTAACTGCTTACTTGTATAAGAACCTGTCAACTTAGTTATAAGAGCATGAATATTTTTTGTTTTTCAAAATATGATTTACTTATTTTCAGAACAAAATAAAATCCATTTTGTCTGTACTTTCCCATCCTCTTCTCCGAAGAATTTTGTTTCTCTAAACATCTCATATCACATAAGGACATACATTGCAAATTATGTTCAGCTGAACCTGAAGTTCAGAAGGAAGTAGTACATGGGCTGAGTATGTGTTCAACAATACACTAGAATTACCTTTGCAAACTGTAGAAGCTCATACAAGAAACAATAAAGTACATTTTTTTTCTTTTTTCTTTTTATTTATTTATTTTTTATTTGTGAACATACTGTACAGAGGGGTTACAATTACATGGGCAGGATAATGTGTACATTTATTACCAAGCATTGCAGCCTCCTCCTTTGG
>NW_012267294.1:1747170-1759704 GCF_000151885.1 Dipodomys ordii | reverse complement strand
GAGAAATAAGACAAGAAAAGAAAGGAAACCGCACTTTCACGTATTCGCCGAGTCTTGGATCCTGGGTCATCTCTGGTCTGCAAGCTGCAGGATGAAGATGTCCGGTTCTTGCTGGTGTTGAGTATAATCCGCTCGCCCGCTGCGTCTGGCTCCTTTGTCCCGGACTCTCTGTTTGAGTGCTCAGGTATGGCTTTGGTCTCCGCCGCTTGCGACCCTGCCGCCGCCGCCGCCGCGGCTGCTGGCAATCGCTCAGATGTGTCTTTTTTGCCTTGGCTTCCCTCTCTTGTCTAACTCTCTGTCCTGTGATGGCACACTTGGTGTGATTCTCTGGCTTAGGACTGTTCACTGGAACTCTAAAACTGCTTTCTATGCGAGAGCTTTTTCAGATTCCAGCTTCTCCTCCGCCATCTTGTTCCGTCCCAATAAAGTACATTTTAAGATCCAAGGAAAGTGCATAGTACAAAAAAATCCCCTCCTTTATATCAATAATATTCGTCTTAAATTTTAAAATATCATTAACCTAACCAAAGATATGAAGCAACTATTTAATAAAAACTTTAAGAAATTATAGAGGACACCAGGAAATGGAAAGACCTTCCACGTCCTTGGATAGGTAGAATCAATAGTGGGAAATTGGCCATACTGCCAAAAATTATATTCAAATTCAATGCAATTCCAATCAAAATCCCAATGACATTCACTACTGAAATACAGAAAACAGTCCAAAAAATCATATGGAATAACAAAAGACCTAGAATAGCCAGAACAATTTTAGGGAAAAAAAGACAACACGGGAGGGATCTTGATGATGGACTTTAAATTCTACTATAGAGCCATAATAATAAAGACAGCTTGATGCTGGCACAAAAACAGACCTGAAGACCAATGGAATAGATTAGAAGATCCAGAAATAAAACCACACGCCTACAGTCAGCTGATATTTGACAAAGGAGCCAAAGACATCATACAGTGGAAGAAGCACAGCCTCTTCAACTACTGGTGCTGGGAAAACTGGGAGGCCACATGCAGAAAACTAAAGAGGACCCTAGCCTGTCACCATGCACCAACACCAACTCAAAATGGATTAAAGACCTTAACATCAAATCTGAAACTCTGAAACTACTTCAGGACAGAGTAGGAAAGACCCTTGAACTTATAGGCACAGGCAGGAACTTCCTGAAAAGAGTCCCAGGGTCACAACAAATAAAAAGTTTCTGCAAAGCTAAAGTTATAGCAACCAAGCTAGAAAGACAACCAACTAATTGGGAAAAAATATTTACCAGTAATATATCAGACAAGGGGTTAACATCCTGTATATACAGGGAACTCAAGAAACTAATCCCTCCCAAACCTAACAAACCAATTACTAAATGGGAAAGGGAACTAAAGAAAGACTTCTCAGAAGAGATAAAGATGGCAAAGAAACACATGAGGTAATGTTTACCATCCCTGGCTATAAAGGAAATGCAAATAAAAACAACCATGAGATACCACCTTACCCCAGTCAGAATGTCCCACATCCTAAATTCAGCCAACGACAAATGATGGAGGAGATGCGGAGAAAGGAGAACCCTATTGCACTGCTGGTGGGAATGTACACTAATACAACCACTCTGGAAAGCAGTCTGGAGGTACCTCAGATCTCCCGTCTGACCCAGCCATACCACTCCTAGGCATCTATCCTGAGCAACAGGAACCAGTATATAAGGACCCATGCACCTCCATTTTCATTGCAGCACTGTTCACAAAAGCCAAGCTACAGAAACAGCCCAGATGCCCCACAGAATCAAAAATTGGGGTGCCTATATACAATGGAATATTATGCAGCCATAAGAAAGGACAAAATAATTGCATTCACAGGGAAATGGATGGAGAAAAAAATCATTTTGAGTGAGGTAAGCCAAGAGCAAAGAGACAAATGGCACAGGGTCTCCCTGATATGTGGATGTTAAATCCAAAATGTAAGGTAATACGACAAAGTAAACAAGACTCGAGAAACAAAGGAGCTCCACTCATCTGGTCCTATCATTACTAAATGACCCCATGCTGCTGACCACATATATGGTATATATGTGCACATTTGAGGGAAACAAAGAGAACACAGGAACAAAGAGAAACTGGGGGAAACATACAACAGCCCATCAGCTGCACTGGACATTGATCAAAATGAACTAAGCAACTCAATGGCAGCGATGGGAGGGAGGGAATGAGAGGGAAAGAGGGAACAGCTGACACTAAGCAAAAGGAAAGAAATGTACATATCATCCAGTGTGAAAGAAATAGCTGTACTGTCAAAGCTCATAGACTTCACAAACTTTACAGACCACGATAAAGACAATTTGTCCCAAGTAAGGGTAAGGGAGGGAAGGGTTAGTGGGAGAACAAACAAGGGAGGGGTAATAATGCTCCACAAGAAATGCCTTACTCATGTAACTGTAACCCCTCTGTACAGTTTCTTTACAATAAAACAAAATTTTAAAAAATTAAAAATATCTTTTGGACAACTATTGTACACTTGAAAATGAATGAGAAGAATGTCAAGCGGGTCCTTCTGGGATGGGGGTATTCGTAAGAGGGAGTAGGGCAAATGTAGAGGTTGAAAGAAGGTAAATATGTTCAAAATCTATCTGGACATAAATAAAATGGAGGGCTGGGAAGGTGGCTCAGTGGTAGAGCACTTGCCTTGCATGACTGAGGCCCTGGGTTCGATTCCTCAGCACCACATAAGCAAAAAGAAAAAAAACGAAAGTGGCGCTGTGGCTCAAATGGTAGAGTGCTAGCCTTGAGCTGAAGAGCTGAGGGACAGTGCCCAGGCCCAGAGTTCAGGCCCCAAGGCCGGACCCAAAAACAAAAACAAAAAAACAAAAATAAATAAATAAAATGGAAGCTGTTATTTATTTGGGGAGGTTGAAGGAGTGTGATGATCAAGATATATAGTAAGAATATATAAACATGTCTGAATGAACCCTCCCTGAATTGATGCTAATAAAAATAGTGGAAAAAATAAAAAATTTTAAAAATGAGACCCAGCAGAATTATAATTCATTTACAACATTTCCACCCCTCTGTAGTTAGCATGAGCTTATCTTAAATAACTGATATCTGTATCTCTACTTCTCTGATCTTTTTTCCAACACCAAAAAGGGCTTTTCCGGATTTCTAAAGTATAGAAACCAATAGTCACATGCTATGTTCACCACTTGTCAAACAGTTTTGTTCTGCCAGTTTCCTCGGCTTCCATTTCCACTAATACTCTGTCTTATAGGGTAGAGATGTGGTACATTGCACAGGAAGGTGATGAGGTTGGCAAGTTTTGTTAGGCTATATCCACTATACTATGTTTTCTGGTCTTAAAATCTGTGAAATAAATTAGTTAATGTACATGCAATAAAAAGCAAGAAAACTGATGTCAACACTTGGAACACAGCCCTCCTAACACATTGTATTTTTACCTCATAGACTTCTGATTTCACAGAATAGTCAAGTAATATAACTCTTTTGAGGCTGAAGTCTGTAGATATTCTTTCCAGCACTACATGGAAACAAATACAACTTAGTAGTTCATATTTTAAGTAGTTATTAATACTAGCTAATATTTTTCTGATTTATTTTGTGCCTGTGGTGGGACTACAACACAGCTACTGCTCACAAAAATTTTATGAACAAGCTAGATGCTGGTGGCTCACACCTGTAATCCTAGCTACCCAGGAGTTTGAGTTGTGAAGATCACGGTTTAAAGCCAGCCCGGGCAGGAAAGTCCATGAAGCTTATATCTCTAATAAAACACCAGAAAACCAGAAGTAGTTCTGTGGTTCAAGTGGTAGAGTGCTAGCCTTGAGCTGAAGAGCTGAGGCACAGTGACCAACAACAACAACAACAAAAATTATGAACATTTAGCTTTGTTTTATTATCAGATTTATAAGTTATTTATTTATTTATTTAGTGCTAGTACTTGGACTTGAACTCAGGGACTTACATTATCGCTTGACTTTTTTGCCCAAAGCTGATGGTCTACCACAGGAGCCCAAACTTTTTATTGGTTACTGTGGCAAGAGTCATGTGGGCTTTCCTACCAGGCTGTCTTTGAATCACAGTTCTCGGATCTCAGCCTCCCAAGTGGCCCGGTTTACAGGTATGAGCCACCAGCATCTGGCAAGTAATATATTTTCTAAAGTGATTGCTAAGCCATTTAAATTTAATAAGTCATTTAAGACAATTATTACATAGTACTGTTGTTGTGGTTGTTGTTGTTGTTGTTTTGTTGGTTGTGGGGCTTGAACTCTGGGCCTGAGCACTGTCCCTCAGCTCTTCAGCTCAAGGCTAGCACTCTATCACTTAAGCCACCGCACCACTTCCGGTTTTGTAGTGGTTTATTGGAGATAAGAGTCTCACAGACTTTCCTGCCTGGGCTGGCTTTGAACCTTGATCCTCAGATCCCAGCCTCCTGGGTAGCTAGGATTACAGGCATGAGCCACCGGCACCCAGCACATAGTATCTGGTGAATCTGGACCCCACATTAGTAACTTTCTTGTTATATTGCCTTTTCTCTCTTTAAAATTGATTGCTTTACCTTTAAAAATAAAATAATTTTTACTTGATTTTTCTTGTGTCTCATAATTTGTTTAATTGAATATTGGGCATTGACAAAGTACCAGTTGAGATTAATAATATTTATGTTTGAAAAATTAGTATACTTCATTCAAATTAAGGTATTTGTATTGAGCATTGCCTTATTGTTATTGTTGTTCAGAGGATCTGTAGCTGCCTTCAGTGTACCAAAACAAAATAAAGATAAATCAAACAAAAATCCATAATGTCTAAAACAAGATGTTAGATATTTCAGGAGTTCAGCTAATAGAACTCTTTCTTCCAGCTCCAAGGAAGAAAGAGTCCAAATTTGCTTTTTCTTCCATTAACAAATAATTTCTAAACCTGTTTATAGTAATAGAAACAAACTAGCCCTAAATTCATTTTCTTTTGATTCATGTCTTAATACCTGCATGGTAAAAATAAAAATGAATAATAAAAACAAAACTCAATTGAGGATAGAAAAGAGAGAGAGAAAGAGACATTCTTTCAGTCTTTTAAATTCTGTTCTGAGACTTTGGATTATTGATGTTTGAACTGGTTATCTGACAATCTACCTGTTTAGACTCTGTAAGTACATCACCACTGTATTCACCCAGGCATGAATTCAACTCCAGAAAACTTCAAGTTCACTTTCAAAATTATTAATGTCTCTATCTGACATTAGTGCATATACTTTTAGAGTTATAAACTGAGTTTTGACCTCTAAATAATGTATTTTACAAGATCTCATAGCAACCCAGCAATAGATTACATACATATGAATATGAAAGTTTTTAATGTATAGAATATATTAGTACTTTATTGTATCTTATTTATTTTTATTTTTATTTACTATTTTAATTAGAATAGATTCATAGTACAAAGGGATTTCATTTTTAATAATTCCACAGGTGCAAACACTGTATTCTGAACAAGTTCAATACCTCTATGATATTGCTTTAGGCCCTCATCTGTAATTTTTTTGAGGGGGGTCCAGTCGTGGGGCCTGAACTCTGGGCCTGGGTGCTGTCCCTCAGCTCTTCAGCTCAAGGCTAGCGCTCTACCACTTGAGTCACAGCACCACTCCAGCTTTTTTTCTTTTTGCTTATGTGGTGCTGAGGAATCAAACCCAGGGCTTCATGCATGCAAGGCAAGCACTCTACCACTGAGCCATCTTCCCAGCCCTCATCTGTAATGTTTTATCGGCATTATTTTTTCTGATTCAAAATTTTCATATTAGGAAACTAAAAAATAATGTGAGAAATGAACATCAGCATCTAAATGTTGGCATATAATTTTTATCTGTTAGAACCAAAGAGCCAAGTTTGCAGAAACATACTAGTAAAATTTAGGAAGACAAGAACATTCTGAGTAGAAAAAGAAACTTATAAGCTCAAGACAGCACAATGTTCTTGACAAATAGATTCTACCAATATCCATCAAGAAAACCATATATAGTAAAAAAAAAATTTGATTATGTAATTCTCGCTGTGTTGTTCACCAAAATGAAATGACATATTGGAGTGCATTATAATGGATTTTTTTTCATGTACCTCAACTTCACTTGCCCAAAAGACTGCTTTTACTGAAATTCACACATTATAGAACAGAGCAGTCAAACAGAAGAATTGAAACAGATGAAATCAGCATTTACCAACTTTAAAATACATTGACATCTGGGCACTGATGGCTTATACCTATAATCCTAGCTACTCAGGAGGCTGAGACATGAGGGTTGCAGTTTGAAGTCAGCCTGAGTAGAAAAGTTCAAAAACTCTTTTCTCCAATTAACTGGCAAAATGCTGGAAGTAGAGTGGTGGAGTGTTAACCTTGAGTGAAAAAAGCTATGGGAAACTGTCATGGCCCTAAATTCATGCTACAGTACTGGCATACTGAAATACATACACACACACACACACACACACACACACACACAGCATTAGTTATAATTATTTGGTTACTGTAAATAAATATTTAGTTTTTGTACTTTTACTAATTTATTTAAAGCAGAAACTCAAATTCCATATGTTTCATGATAGTAAAATATAGATAACTCAATAGTCTGAGAAAAATAGTTTGGAAGAATATTCAACAAAGTAATAGTGGTTATTTCTGGAAAATATTGGGGATCTTATATGAGTATATGAACTATATGTATTTGAATGCTAGGAAAATAAAATTCATTGTATCAACATAAACTTTTTAGGAGGTCGGTGTGCAAGCACAATTCAACTTCTGTAGTCTATTTTTGAATCTATAAATCTGAATCTATAAGTCTGTGTCCTTGCATTTATTTCTTAGGCACTATAAAATAATTTGGCACACTAAAACAAAATATTTGTTCAGTAAGGTAAAAAAATACATTAATTTTAAATTTCAGAATTCTGGGCTAAGTATTACAGGTGTCGATGAACAAGGCAATGATCTAGCTTATGGCTGTGGAGACAAAAAAATGTAGTTCAGGGCAACATGGAGGTATAGAAATAGACACCTAATTTAGTCATATGAACCAACAAAATTTCTGGAAGAAAAAATAAATATCTAATATCTAACGTGATTTTAATAGACGCTATGAAGCAGAGAGTATAGGAATGATTGGATTCACAGTAGGATGTGTTGGATTAAATAAACCTACAAACTACAGAAAATAATTAGCTACAGCTAGTTCTAAATGTTGATGCATTTTTTAAATTACATCTCCTCTGATTTTTAGAAAGGCTTGAACTTGAACCATCAAATAACATTCAAAACTAGATCATTGGTTAAAAAAAATATGTCTTGGGAGGAGTTCCAGGAAGATGGTGAAGGAGAAGCTGGAGGCTAAACAAATTCTCGCATAGAAAGCAGTTTTAGTGTTCCAGTGAACAGTCCTAAGCCAGAGAATCACACCAAGTGTGCCATCATAATACAGAGAGTTTGGCCAGAGAGGGAAAATCCAGGCAAGGAGACAAATCTGAGCACTTGCCAGCAGCCGTGGCTGCAGCGGCAGCAGCAGTGTTGGCCATAGCTGCCATACCTGCAACACAAAGAGTCCGGGACAAAGGCTCCAGACATGGCAGGTGAGCAAATTCTACTCAACACCAACAAGAACTGACAAGGAGCAGACATCTTCATCCTGCAGTTTGCGGACCAGAGACGATCCAGGAACCAAGACTCCAGTGTGAGTAGAAGCCTGACATCCTCACTCCTTCTCAGGGAGCAGAGGAGGGAAGGCCACCCCTCCTACGCCACTACCAGAGATCTCCATCTTTGATACTGACAAAGGCCTAGCTGAGCTGCTAGCTCCAACTCAGGCCTTGGAAGAAAACAAAAGTCATTTAGCAGGTCACAGAAACCTAACCTGACCTGCCAGACTCAGCTCCACCCAGGGAAAAGTCACCCAGCCCAAGGAGTGGCTTTCTTCACTGGGTAAACAGAGCCAGAAGCTGCCTCTCCCTTTAGCAGCCTTGACAATCAATTGAAATTCAGTAAACATAAACCTTGAGAATGGCTCCAGGCTGGGCTCTGTGAGTGTCTCAGAAGCTAGCTCCTCAGGGAAAAGCTGCTGTTTGCTGAAAGGCCTCAACTCTACCCAGAGCCTAGCCTCATCACAGCATCTCCAAACTAGAGGAAACAGCCATCTTCTCTTTTGTGATACTCAAAGCAGATCTCCCTCCCATAGAACTAACCTGGGAGGAGGATCACACAAATTGAGAAGCTCAAACAAATTGACTTAAGAAACCATCCAAGCACAGGAAAATCAAACACCACAAGCAGACCAGAGACTCCAACAAGAGACTGATTACAGACACAAGGGAGATACAGGATCTACCCATCCCCCAAAAAAAAAATCAAAGAACTCTTTTTTTGTACCTTTTATTTTAAAAAAAAGTTTCTAAAACTTTTCTTAATTTTTAATTTTTAACTTGAAAAAAATTTTGGTTTCTATTTACTTTTTTTCTTCCTCTTATAATTTTTATTTTAGGGGTATATCTGTATGTACTTTTTTTTTCTTTTTTTCCTTTTTTCTTTTAAAAATTTTTTTTGTTTAGCTCTACTGACCATTTGATCCTTTTTTTTCTTTATTTCTCATTCTTTTCACTTTTTCTTCTCTTTCATTCTTTTCATGACTTAATTGCTGTTCTGCTCATCCTCAGATATACCCGTAGTTGATTATTAGACCTTAGCCCCCATTGTGTACACACTTAATCCAGAAATTTATTACTAAATTTAAAACCTCTTAGACTTAAATTCCTTAATAGCAGTACTACCTCTTTATACCTACATAATATTTTAAGCATTTTTATTTTTAAGTTTTTCACATCTCTTTCTATCCCATCCCTTCACTTATTCTATCCATGTTCTTCTCTGAATATTACATTTTCAAATTTGCATAATTATAAGTGTTGTACTTTTAATTTTTATTTTTCTATTTTTTTCTTGTCTTTTTTCTCTTCTTTTATTCTCTCTCTCTACTATCATTCTATCCAAAATATTTCCCACTTTGAGATTAGGATTTAGTTAAGTTAACTCTCCCTCTGCCTTTACACATCCCTCTATGCCAATTTTCACCCACATCTCTCCCCAAACCTAATAATTTCCATTTGCCAAATTCTTCTTTGCGGTTCATAGCCCATTGATACATAGTTGTTTGATGTTGAATAGATATATCTGTTGAACTAGATTGTATCTGCAGACTTTTGACTGTGCAACTACAGACTTTGGTTGATGCTTGTCTTAAGATAGTGTGCTAACACAAAGCGGGTGTTACTTTCGTCCCAAATGGGCAGAGCAACCCAGAAAAACACAAGAAAAAGGGCAAGTCCGGGTATCTCAACTCCCATTCATGATAATCAGGGGACAGAAAAGATAATGAATAATCCAGAGGAGAGTTCCCAGAAAGCTTTACAAACACTACTGGTAAACATGTTAAATGAAAAGATTGAAAACATGGAAAGGACTCTGTATGTGCATGATAGGAAGAGAGAGGAGGCAAAACAAAGGTTAATACAGGAATATCATGAACGTGAGGAAGCTACTCAAAGATTGATACAGAAATTGCATGAGCAACTTGAGAACACTCAAAGAGAAAGTCAGGAATGGCAAGAGCAGGTTGAGAACACTCCAAGAGAACTACAAGAACTGCGTGAACATGAGGATGCTAATCAAAGAGTAATACAGGAATTGAGAGAGCGGGATGAGAATACAGAAAGATCACTAAAAGCATTCACGGAATCTATAAACAGAGAACTGAAACAAGTCAGGGGACCACAAAGGGAATACTGAATGGAACCCAACAGAAGGAATGGGAATCCAAGGACAGCATAACCAATCAACTAAGTGATTTGAGAATAAACACTGAACACAAAATTAAGGAAGTAAAGAAGTTCATACAAGATCTAAAACAAAGCTCCAACAAAGAATTTGAAGCCATCAAAGCCTACCAACTAGAAAGAAAAGAAAAAGAACAAAGTAGGAAGTCTTGATAGTGGGTTAGACCATGCAGAAGATCGAATTTCAGGGATTGAAGACAGCCTAAATATTATAGAAAACATACAACCATCCAAGACAAATCCAAGAAATATGATAGATCTATTTAACACTTGGAAGACACAATCAGAAGGCCAAATCTGAAGATAATGGATGTACAGGAGCACCTAGAGAAAGAACTTAATAGTCTAGGAAATTTGTTGAACTGGAACCTAGCAGAGAACTTCCTAAACATGCAAAAAGATAGGCCTATTTAGATATAAGAAGCTTTTAGAACTCCAAATAGACCAGGCCAGAATAGGACATCTGACCGTCACATTGTAATCCACACAGGATCAATTCAGACCAAGGAAAGGCTCCTTAAAGCTGTCAAGGAGAAAAGATGAATCACTTATAAAGGGAAACCAATTAGAATCACCTCAGATTTCTCAGCAGAGACAATCAAAGAAAGAAGAGCATAGAATGTATGCCATGCCATAAAGACAAAAAACTATCAACCAAGAATTCTGTACCCAGCTAAACTCCTTCATAACCTAAGGTCAAATAAAAACCTTCCATAGCAAAGAAAAATTGAAACAATACATCTCCACCAAACCAGCCCTACAAAAGATTCTAAAAGATGTCCTACACATAGAAAACAAACAAGACCACAATAAAGGCCAAGAAAGTGCACCCAAACTGAGAATCCAAGAACCATAAGAAGAACCCAGTTGCTGCAGCTCCCAAGAAGATGGATAAAATGTCAGGAACTCCCAAATACCTCTCAGTCCTCTCTCTCAACATTAACAGACTTAACTCTCCAATTAAGCGACATAGAATGTCTAGTTGGATTAAAAAGCAAGATCCTTCTAAATGCTGCCTTAAGGAGTTACATCTTGCCCATAAAAACAAACACATTTTCAATGTTAAAGAGTGGAACAAAATCTACAAAGCAAACGGCCCCCATAAACAGGCGGGAGTTGCAATCCTAATATCAGATAAAATAGGCTTCAAATTAAAATTTGTGAGAAGAGATAAAGAAGGTCACAACATACTAATTAAGAGATCTCTCCTTCAGGCAGATATTATAATTCTAAATATCTACTTGCCAAACAACAAAGCACCCAAATTTATCCAAGAAACATTACTTTCCTTCAAATCTCACATAGATCCAAAGACATTAATTGTTGGGAACTTTAACACACCACTTTCTCCACTAGATAGATCAACTCGGCAAAAACTCAACAGAGAAACCGCAGATCTAAACAACTCCACAGATGAACTAGATTTAACAAACATCTACCGAATATTTCACCCAGCAGCATCAGAATACACATTTTCTCAGCAGCACGTGGAAAATTTTCCAAAATAGACCACATTTTAGGCCACAAAGCAAGCTTGTCCTAATTCAGAAACATTGAAGTTATACCTTGCATTCTCTCAGACCACAGGGAATAAATTTAGAACTCAACACCAAAAGCCACCAAAGAAAATCCTGTAACACATGGAGGCTGAA
Source organism: Dipodomys ordii (assembly GCF_000151885.1). NCBI lineage: Eukaryota > Metazoa > Chordata > Mammalia > Rodentia > Heteromyidae > Dipodomys > Dipodomys ordii. The sequence continues at coordinate 1,748,171 of NW_012267294.1, read as the reverse complement.
CAACACTGCTGAATCATGAGTGGGTCATGGAAGACATTATAAAGGAAATACAAATGTTCATGATATTCAACAAAAATGAATATACAAGTTACCAGCTCCTCTGGGACACAGCAAAGGCAGTACTCAGGGGCAAGTTTATAGCTCTGAGTTCCTACATCAACAAATTGGAGAGATCTGAAACCAACAATTTAATGAGACATCTGAACCTCCTTGAAAAAGAGCAGCAAGATAAACCCCAATCCAGTAGATGGACAGAAATAATTAAAATTAAATCAGAATTAAGAATTAGAATCAAAAAAAAACATAGAAACAATCAAAAACAAAGAGTTGGTTCTTTGAAAAAATTAACAAAATTGACAGACCCTTAGCAAATCTTATCAGAAAAGAAGAGAACACACCCAAATAAACTCAGAGATGAGAATGGAAACATCACCACAGAAACAACCAAGATTCAGAATATTATAAGGGAATATTTCTCAAAACGTTATGCTAATAAGTTTGAGAACTAGGCATAAATGGACCTTTTCCTAGCAAACATTGACATGCCAAAACTAAACCAAGATGACTTAAACCATCTTAACAGGCCCATATCAAGCATAGAAATAGAAACAGCATTAAGAGACCTCCCATCTAAGAAAAGCCCAGGACCAGATGGCTTTAGAGTGGAATTCTACAAGGTCTTCAAAGCAGAGCTCACACAAATACTCCTCCAACTTTTCAATGAAATTGATATAGAAAGTTCACTACCAAACTCATTCTATGAAGCCATCATAACCCTCATCCCAAATCCAGGCAGGGACTCATCAAAGAAAGAGAACTATAGACCCATTTCTCTGATGAATATTGATGCAAAACTTCTCAACAAAATTTTGGTCAATCTGCTTCAACTATTCATCCAAAAAATCATAGACCACGATCAAACAGGATTCATTTCATGGATGCAAAGCTGGTTCAATATATGCAAACCAATTAATATAATTCATTACATTAACAGGAGCAAG
>NW_012267294.1:1744832-1745170 GCF_000151885.1 Dipodomys ordii | reverse complement strand
AGTGAGGGGAAGGAGAAGGATTGGGACTGGGGGGGAGGAGGGAGGCTGGGAAGGGATGTGAAGGGTAAACAAAGGAGGAGGATGCAATGCTTGGTAAGAAATGTACGCATTATACTGCCCATGCAATTGTAACCCTCTGTACAGTATGTTCTCAAATATAATAAAATTAAATTTTAAAAAATTAACAAATCTTATCAGAAAAAAGAAAACACACACAAATAAACAAATTCAGGGATGAGAATGGAACATCACCACAGAAACAACCAAGATTCAGAACATTGTAAGGGACTACTTCTCAAACCTTTATGCTAATATTTTTGAGAATCTGGAAAAATGGA
>NW_012267294.1:1742730-1744782 GCF_000151885.1 Dipodomys ordii | reverse complement strand
AATTCTCTACCAAACATTGACATGCAAAAACTAAACCAAGATGATTTAAACAAACTTCAAAGAGCCATATCAAGTAACAAAACAGAAACAGCAATAAGAGACCTCCCACCCAAGAAAACCCCAGGACCGCATAGAGTTACAGCTGAATTCCACAAGGCCTTCAAAGCAAAACTCACACCAATACTCCTCCAACTCTTCAATGAAATTGAAAGTGAAAGTCCACTACCAAACACTTTCTATGAAGCCATTGTAATCCTCATCCCAAAACAGGCAGGGACTCATCAAAGAAAGAGAATTATAAACCCATTTCTTTGATGAACATCAGTGTAAAACTTCTCAACAAAATTTTTGCCAATAGACTTCAACAACTCATCAAAAAAATCGTACACCACGATCAAACAGGATTCATTTCAGGGATGCAAAGCTGGTTCAATATATGCAAATCAATTAATTTAATTCATCACATCAACAAGAACAAAGATAAGAACCACATGATTATTTCAATAGATGCAGAAAAAGCACTTGACAATATCCAACACCCCTTTGTGATGAAGTCTCTGGAAAAACTAGGAATCCATGGAACATTCCTCAATATAATAAAGGCTGTCTATGACAAACCTACATCCAGCCATTAGCTGGCCATGAGCCAGACATTAATAGAGAAAAGCTAAAGCCATTTCCTCTAAATTCAGGAATGAGACAAGGATGTCCACTCTCTCCATTTCTCTTCAACTTAATATTAGAATGCTTAGCTAGAACTATTGCAAGATGCAAACAACAAGGGGATCCAAATAGGGAAAGATGAAGTAAAACTCTTCCTCTTTGTAAATAACATGATCTTGTATTTAAAGAATCCCACAGACTCCACTCTCAAATTACTCAAGCTGATTTGAAACTTTGGCAAAGTAACAGGGTATGAAATTAACCCTCAAAAATCAATGACTTTTCTGTATGCCAACAAAGAGAAGAGCATGGCTGAAATCAGGAACTCAACTCCTTTTGTAATAGCCCCACAAAAAATAAAATACCTAGTAGTTCACTAAAGACGTGAAGGACCTCTACAATGAAAACTTTAAAAACCTAAAAAAGGAAATTAAAACACAATTTAGGAAGTAGTAAAACTTTCCATGATCCTGAATTAGGAGGATTAACATTGCAAAAATGGCAATACTTCCAAAGGCTTCAATGTGATACTTATCAATATTTAAACCTCATTCTTCAATGAAATATAAGAAGGAATCCAAAAATTCATATGGAACAATAAAAGACCCCGAATAGCAAAAACAATCCTTACCAGAAAGAACAGCGCTGGAGGAATATCAATTCCAAATTTCAAACTCTACTACAAAGCCAAATAATCAAAACAGTTTGGTACTGGCACAAGAACAGACCTGAAGAACAATGGAATAGGACTGAAGACCCAGAAATGAACCCACAGACCTATAGCCACCTAATCTTCCATAAGGGAGCTAAAAAAAATAGAATGGAAGAAAGACAGCCTCTTCAGTAAATGGTGCTGCAAAATTGGCTTAACAACTGTAGAAAACTAAAGCTAGAACCTTATATATCACTCTGCACCAGAATCAACTCCAAGTGGATCAAAGACCTCGAAGTAAAGGCAAACACCCTGAAAACATAGCAGGAAGGAATAAGAGAAACTCTAGGCTCTTTGGCACAGGCCAAAATTTTCTTAATAAAGACCCAGAAACAGAATAAATCAAAGGAAGTTTGGACAAATGGGATTGCATGAAACTACAGTTTTTGCACGGCAAAGGACATAGTTAGCAAGATCAATAGGAAGACTATGGATTGGGAGAAAATCTTCACTAGCCATACATCAGACAAAGGTCTCATATCTAAAATATACTTAGAACTCAAAAAACTAAATCCCGCAACAACAAATCCTCAAAGAAACAACTGCCCCATTAATAAATGGACTAAAGACTTAAAGAAAAAACAGAAAAGGTCAGATAAGGTGATGTTAGGGAAATGAACCCTAAGATATGTATTCAAATGTTTTTTTTCTTTCATGCGATTGTTTCTAACACATTT
>NW_012267294.1:1734597-1741390 GCF_000151885.1 Dipodomys ordii | reverse complement strand
AACTCTGGGCCTGGGCGCTGTCCCTCAGCTCTTCAGCTCAAGGCTAGTGCTCTACCACTTGAGCCACAGCACCACTTTCGACTTTTTTCCTTTTTTCTTATGTGGTGCTGGGGAATCGAACCCAGGGCCTCATGCATGCAAGGCAAGCGCTCTACCACTGAGCCACCTTCCCAGCCCCTTTTTGTTTCTTTTGTATGTTCTTCCCCCACGGTATAATCCCTGTTTTCACTGTATTTGATGTCGATGCCCTGCATCTTGTATATACATTTTTCTAATTTGGGGAGAGGAAGGAAAATAACAAAATGCTGAAATAAGGATACAGATTGACCCATTGTAACAATGAGATGTACTATATTGAAAATAAACTTTCCAACTTGGGGAGAAAGGGAGTAGTTGGGGTAGTGGGGGAAGAGAAGGGCTAGTAGGGGAAAAACAAAAGAGGAGACAACAATGCTCAATAAGAAATATACTCATTACCTGACTCATTTAACTGTAACCTTGTACAGTATTTTTACAAGAAAAAAATAAAAAATATTCAAGTCTTGCTTTTAAAGTTCTTAATAATATCAGTACGTAACTAAAATGAACTCATAATAGTGAAATAGATGTACATTAAGCATATATCCTGCATTGAAAAAAAAATCTAACTTGGATACACTGGGCAATGGTAAGGACTTGGTAAAATGTGGTATCTTTTTTTTACTCAAGAAAGCAAAACAATTTTCCAGAGCAAGGATAGGAAACATATTTATATCTTTCATTTGTATAGGAGGCCTAAATATACTACATTATAGACTACTGACATCAATAGAAAGACTAGATGACTCTATCGTGTCTAGGGTGCTTGGGATAGTAACCAATTATTTGCTGGCTCCTTAAACTCCTCCATATCTTGTCCAGAATGGATTTCTGCCTCCTTTTTCATTTTGGCACACCTACAAACCATTTTAAATTTTTAAATATGTTCACCTTTCAAGTTGGAAGTTCCCATCTTCCCACCTGTATATTCCCACCACATCTTCAAGTTTTCCTCTTCATGCTTTAAACCTCATACACTTTCAATCTGTTGTTGTTGTTTCCTTTCAGTTACTCTGGTTCTGAAATTGAATGATACTTCCTAGAAAAACCTATCCAATCTCTAACCTACAAGACTAAGGGCAGCTGTAAGTTATTTCAGTTGACTGGCTTATATCAATTATTTTTATTAGTCATTTATTTGAATCACTCCTTTTCCTTTATATAATCATAGCTGTTTTTAATCCTGCCAGATTTGTTCCTATTGTTTCATTTACATGCTTACATATAAATGTGATGCTTATAAGCCTCTCTAAATAATCATATTCTCTTCTGTGCATCACCTTGAAAATAAAAAAGTTAAAAATAAATAAATACTCCTACAAAAATAAATAAATAATAATCATATCCTTGTCATATAAAAATTGCATCTGAAACAACTGCCCAATAAATAAGTGGGCGAAAGACTTAAAGAGAAACTTCTCTGAAGAGGAAAGAAGTATGGCCAATAGACACATGAAGAAATGTTCAACATCCCTAGCCATAAAAGAAATGCAAATCAAAACAACATTGAGCTATCACCTCACCCCAGACAGAACGGCAAAAATCAAGAACTCTAACAACAACAAATGCTGGAGGGGATGTGGACAGAAAGGAACCTTACTTCATTGTTGGTGGGAATGTAAACTTGTTCAACCACTTTGGAAAGCAGTATGGAGGTTCCTCAAAAGACTTCACATAGAACTCCCCTATGACCCAGCAATCCCACTTTTGGGCATTTACCCAAATGCTTACAAACAAGACCACACTAAAGCTACCAGCACAACTATGTTTATTGCAGCATTATTTACCATAGCTAAGATATGGAACCAACCCAGATGCCCCTCAGTAGATGAATGGATCAAGAAAATGTGGTATATATACACAATGGAATTCTATGCCTCCATCAGAAAGAATGACATTGCCCCATTTGTTAGGAAATGGAAAGACTTGGAAAAAATTATATTAAGTGAAGTAAGCCAGGCCCAAAGAAACATAGGTCCCATGGTTTCCCTTATTTGCAATATCTAGTATATGTATGAGTCAAGCAGAAAAGGTCAGATAATGTGATGTCAGGAAAATGAACCCTTAGAAGTGTATTTTAATGTTTTTTTTCTTTCATGCATGTGTTTCTAACGCATTTATAAGATTATTTCTTTGTTGCTTTGTATATCCCTCCCCCACAGTATAACCCCTGCTTTCACTATATTTGATGTCAGTATAACTTGAGGAGATGGGGAAAAACCAGTTGTTTAAGGATACAGGTGGACCTGTTGCAACAATGAGAAGTACAAGTTGTCATGTCCAAAACGAGCTTTACAAAGTCGGTGCGGGGGAGGGGGGGAAAGGGGGGGAAGGAGAAGGATTGGGATTGCAGGGGAGGGGGGAAGCTGGGAAGGGATGTGAAGGGTAAACCAAAGGAGGAGGCTGCAATGCTTGGTAAGAAATGTACGCATTATCCTGCCCATGTAATTGTAACCCTCTGTACAGTATGTTCACAAATAAAATTAAATTAAATTTAAAAAATTGCATCTGCACCACTAGTACAGTAGTATTTGATTAGTATTAGATGTAGATGTTATTTTGTTGAATTTGATTAAGTAGTGCTTATATGGCAAATAGGTACATAGTTAATAAAATTTTGCTACCAAAATAATTGTTCAGTTTTACTGTGTACCAACTGTATTTGAGGGGCTGTTTTAAATATTTCATGCACTAACAATGTAATTTGCTTCTCTATATGGATAACAAAAATGAGTTCCCAAGAAAGACCAATATTAATAATAAAAGAACGAATTCTGCTTGCCCTCCAAACTTTGTCTCTTATTCAGCTACATATTTTAAATCTGAAAGAGTGATAAACACAGAATGAATAAATGAATGAATGAAAGAAGTGTAGACTTCTGAGACATTTGCTCTCATGTATTTTCCAGGGTCATCCTAAGAATAACTCACAGGACTTAGGTGATAGTTTTGTATGGATTATTTGTGTTTGTGTGTGTTTGTGTGTGTGTATGTGTGTGTGCGTGCGTACATGCACACATGCATACGTGTTTGTGTTATTATTACATGGCAAACTTCAGTTATTAGAATTTGAACTCAAAAAGAATTTATGATTTAATGTTGGACTTAAGTAATTTTAATCAAAGTATTGTATAAACAAAAATATTCTGCATTATTACCAATGCTATAATTTCTACAATGCTATACTTAGTTCTTTGTTAGGTGGTATGCCCATCGTACATTGGGTAAACAATAGCACATGACATTGAAATTTCACTCAGAATAATAATAAAATCAAATGACATTTAAAATATATTACATGCAGTAATATATTATGTACTTCATAGAAATTGTATTCGGACAAAAAATATTTCAGAAAAAAAGGCATTTATGCATCTTTCTAAAAGACTAGCAAATCCTTCATTTTATCTTTCCATAGCATCTTCTTTATTAATGCATTACATAATAATTTATTATGTGTTCTACCTATCTATTTATATGGGGGTATTTGAACTCAGGGTCTTTGAAGTGCTGACACTCTACAGTCTGAGCCATGTCTCCAAGCCCTGCATGATGGAGAAGGGACAAGTGCACATTGCTTATGTTTTCATCTGGATCCAAAAGACACTGCCACAGTGTCAGTGCCTGGAGTGACACAGACAGACACTAGACATTCTCTGTGTGGAACCTTCTTTCCCTTCTGCTGTGGTGCTTACAGACAACTGTTCTGCCCAGAACTGTTCTGTCACCAAAGTCTGTCCACTTCAATTTTGTGAGGTTTTCTTATAGTTAGAAGAAAAATGTTTTATAAATTTTCACCTGAAGCAATGATATAATGTTCAAGGAGATAGGTACATTTAAGCTGACATATACATAACACAGTAGTATCATAAATCACCTATAAGCAGGTAATCTGTGTGTATTTCTTATTACCTATAAGCTAATACAAAAATTTCACTTATATTTCTAAAAAAAAAACCTTTCTCATTGCAATGCTCTGTGATTGTCAAATAAATACCGTGATCTTTGGAAATTTTTTCCATTGTTGCTTTTTTAAATTTTTTTGTCTTATTCTGCTCAGATTTATAAGACAGTATGGAAAACTCTGGGCAATTTACCTCCTCTTACAAAAATTCCGTTTCTCTGAAGTACGGGCAACACTTTGGAAGCTTCCAGGGTGAGCAGCGAGAAATGAATGTAGTTTCAACCTCAATTATCCTCACCCAGACTTATTTGCACAACTGCAATCTCCGGTTTGATGACGTTTATTGAAAATAACTCCAAGAAACGAAAACAGGAGGTTTTTGTTATTTTGATTTTTTTCTCTCCTCTGTCACCATTTTTTATTTCTGTACCTTTTGTGTTCTGTGTACGTGGATTTGTCCTGGAGAGAATAAAGGAGGGTATCAAGATGGGGGGACAAAGGGTGAACAAATGCAGCAGTGATATTCACTAGACACTGTGTTGAACATGAACTAGACAACTTGTGGGAGAGGAAGGTCAGGAGGAAAAACTGGGAGAAAATGAGGGAAGAGGTGACACTGTTCAAAAAGAAACGTACTCATTATCTGACTTACATAACTGTAACCCCTCTGTACATCATCTTTACAATAAAATAAAGTTTTTAAGTGCTTTTCTCAGCAGTCAAACTTGGGAGCAAACTCAGGGGTAAGGCAGCTTGAGTAATTGCAGAGTTTGAACCAGGTGACTTCTCGGGGAAAGTGGGTCTTTCCTGTACAATTCCCTTAAGGCACAGGAACAAAGAGTTGGCCCAAGGATATGCTAGAGAACAAAGGGACTGGCTTATTGGACAGTATGGGAGGTTCCATAATCTTACTCCACATGTTAATATGTTCAAGACAGCTCAGACTCCCTCTGGCCTAGAGGCAGGAGGATAGCACTGGCCTCCACTCCCAGGATGCACTTTCCACCATGGAAATCCATCTTGAGCTGCAGGAAAAATCCCTGCATGGAATGCTAAATAAGTGCAGCCCCCTATTTGCCTCACAAGAACCAAACCCCGACCTCCTCACAGAGACATTGCTGGAAGAGTTTATCTTCCTGACTTCTCCATCCATCTTCAGATAGTTCCTGACTGTCCAGTGCCTAAAATCAGAAGAGAGCAAAAATAACCCTCACTTCAGTGAATTTGAATCCTACCTAAGTGCCCAGCACATGGTGTCCATTTGTAGTATTCCATGGATTCCTTGCAGCAACACTACATGGATGATGCCATTCTGTATGCTGTTAGGCAAATGCTAAAACAACCATCCAATACTGGCAACAGAAACAGCTTGTGATGCTTGGAGAGAGTTCATTGTCGATCCACATGACACATGGATAATAACTTTTGGAAATATTTGATTGTGAATGTGGCTTGATGGAATTATATTATTCTGCTTAATTTACTTGAATGTGAAAGCTTCTTAGTTTGGATAGCTCACTGCAACCTGGAAAATAAGCAAATAAAAAATGAGGAAATAAAAGACAAAGCAGAGAGAGGGGACAAAGGAAAAGACTAAAATTGAGTTGTCCCACTTTTTCTTAGCACTTTCCTGTGCATTAAATTTAAGGGAAAGAGCTCTTTAATTTTTCCTGCCTTTGCCCTAGTGGTTAAAGGGATAAAGGGTCGCATCTTATTCTTAAATTCTGTCCAAGAATCACAGTAGAAAAATAGAAATCATATGTACAAAATCAAAACTAGGAAACTAGTTGTTCATTTTCTAGAAAAAATTTTAGTCCAGTTTTGGAGCAAGTTATACCTTATAGGACATATTATCACATGTCAAATCATTGTAGAAACTTAGATATCCTGGAAAATTAAAAGCAATACTTAGACACTATTTGTTATTAACCTGTATAGTGTGTGATCAGGCAAAAACAGTTTTATCTGTAATTTTTATTTTTTTATTTTTTTGGGGGGGATCCTGTCATGGGGCCTGAACTCTGGGCCTGGGTGCTGCCCCTCAGCTTTTCAGCTCAAGGCTAGCACTCTACCACTTGAGCCACAGCGCCACTTCTGGCTTTTTTCTTTTTGCTTATGTGGTGCTGAGGAATCGAACCCAGGGCCTCATGCATGCAAGGCAAACACTCTACCACTGAGCCACCTTCCCAGCCCCATAATTTTTATTTTTTAAAAAAAGATTATATAGGCATTCCCCTTCCAGGTCTGAGAGCCTTGGAGCTTGAACTGTATAGCAGATTGTCTCCTTGTCTGTATTGTGAATCCTTAGAAACTCTGGGCTCTTTTCTCCTAATTATCCTTCGCGGGTCCTACCACTGGTCCTCCTGACAGCTTTTCCTCCTCACAGCAGGCTGGTTTCCTTCCTGATGTGGGTCTGCTTTCCTTCTCATTCAGACTGAATCTTTGGAGGGCTCATGCCATTGATGCCTGTCTACTTAAATCTCTTGCCTGCCTGATGAATGCAGATAGGAAAGGGAGGCAGATGTAGTCATGTTATTAAAGTACATATGTTAAAATAGTACCAAAATAACCTGAAGTGATGACTGGGATTGAGAGAGATGGGAAGATTGGTAAAAAGAGGTCTTACTGATCAAGATACATTGCATGCATAAATACACACTGACATGGTGAATTGAAAAGCCTTTGTACAACTACTTAAAGATAATTTAAAAAATTAAAATAGAGGGGGGACCAAGATGGCGACGGGGCAGTAGGGAAACGCCACAGCTCTCTCCAACCAAAAAGAGAGTTCGAGTTCCAACGCTTAATCTC
>NW_012267294.1:1677451-1724547 GCF_000151885.1 Dipodomys ordii | reverse complement strand
AAAAAAAAAAAAGAACTTCGGGGAAGGGAGGGAGGGAGGGGATGGTAGGGGGAAAACAATGGAGGGGCTAACAATGTTCAAGAGGAAGTGTACTCATTACCTCACTCATGTAACTGTAACCCTCTGTATAGTATCTTTACAATAAAAAAAATTGAAAAAAACTCAAAAAAATAAAAAAATAAAAAATTAAAATAATATTGGATAACTGTGGATCATGCCTGTAATCCTAGCTACTCAGAAGGCTGAGATGTGAGGATCACTGTTCAGTCAGCCCAGGCAGAAATACTTTTGAGACTCTTCACTTAATCACCAAAAACTAGAAATAGAGATGTGGCTCAAGTGGTAGAGCACCGGCCTTGAGCATAAAAGCTAAAAGACAGCTTGCACACCCTGAGTTCAAACCCCAGTATCAGCACAAAAAGGGAAAAAATCCAAAATAAGTTTTCATCTAGATTGAGGAGAGTGTTTGAAGGTTTATTGAGCTTTAATAGATCTTTAAGAGATCATAAAAACAAAAAGTAAGGTTAAACAGCAGATACTTGTGATTGAAATAAAATACTATAGGGCAAACACAGAGCTACCTTGGGACCTAGCAATTCCACTCCAGGGCATTTATCCAAAGATTATAAACAAGGATACAGTAAAGCCACAATTACAACCCTGTTCGTTGAAGCACTATCCACCATAGACAAGATATGGAATCAGCCCAGATGCCCCCTAAGAACAAATGGACCAAAAAAAATGTCACACACACAGACACACACACACACACACACACACACACACACACACACACACTGGAATTTTACTCATCCATTAGAAAGAATGATATTGTACTATTTGTAAAGAAATAGAAAGACTTTGAAAAATTATGTTAAATTAGTCAGGCCCAGAAAGACAAAGGATCCATGTTTTCCCTTATATGTGGAAGCTAGATTTAGTTTATAAGCTTAAAAGTAAATATAGTATGTAGTTTGCAAGTGTATATAAATATATTAATTGAAATATGGTAGATTCAGGGGGACACAAATAGTGTAATTCCTTAGAAAGGCAAAGTCAAAATTAAACAAAATAAACACCAGGAAGTGGGTATTTGAAAGGGGAAAATGGTAGATGAGAAGAGGGGGAGAATGCAGTCAAGAATTCAATGTATATCCTACAAAATTAAAGAGTGAGGGAAGGGGTGGGTAAGGAAGGGATGAGTGATATTGATCAGATTTGCTGTATTACTTTGTGAGATGGAAACTCCTTTGTACAACTACTAAAAATAATTTTAAATATATATTTTAAAAGTGTTTCTCTGAGTAGAAAAGACATTTGTGAATATACTCTGCACTAGTTGATGTACTTTGGTAGTTATTACATTGAAGTAAACCAAAGGCCAAAAAATCATTGAGAATTTGTAACCAAAATTCAGCATGACCTTAGGAAAGGAAGTAGTTTCTTTTCTTTGTTTCTTTTTTTAATGTTTTTGTTATAAAAATTGTGTACAGAGGGGTTATAGTTACATGAGTAAAGTAATGAGTACATTTCCTAGACCTGTATTGATATACAGTGCTAAGAAAATAATGCCTCTGCATAATGCTCTCTTATTGTTCTGATTCTTGACAAATTTTTTGTATGCCGTTTATAATATTGTGAGTTAAATAGTCTCATAAATGTTACCATCTTTCTTGTCTAATATGTTCCTTTTTTTACTTTGCATGGAATATTGTTCATAGGCTACCCTGATTATACTGGTAGATATTAACGCTCTATGTTGGAACATAAGAATTAAAAGCAGCTAAAAATACATAAAGAAGAAAGTAGACTTTTACAAATAAGAAAACAAAACTTTATACTTTCAAGTTTTATGATTTTCAAAATGCCAATTTCCAAATTAAAAAGTAAAGTAGAGGCAACTTGATGTTTATTCCTAACTTACTTGATGCACTCAGGCTGGGGGTAGGGATAGTGATCTACAGAGATCTGCTTAATACTGGTTTTTAAACTCAGAGGCAACTCATCCTGGCTTAAGATCTCAGCAGCTCTGCACAAGTCAGCCCATCACTACAGCAAGCAGATGGCTTGCAAGGTGAAGTTCTCCTCATACTCACTGCAGGAACTGCTAGACATCCACCCCACCCAAGCTTAGGAGACCTTGGCAGTCTTCTTGGAGTTCTCATTCCAGGATGAAAACCAGGAGCTACAGAAGAAGCTGGGGGTACTCTGTATTGACTTTCTTGTTCTCTCTTTTTTGAATGATGCTTAAAGCTCATCTATTTAACCCCATGGATCATTTCCTAGTCCACCTATAAGAAGCATGGAGTCCTGTGAATGGTGAATATTTTTTCAGATTCTAGATTCACTACAAGCTCTCATTCTAAACAATTATTTTATGGAAACTATTGTTATAAACATACATCATCTATGCCAAATCTATCCCTTATATGATAGAATTTTGAATGTAATGAGCTACTGTTCAAAAAAATATATATCTGAGAAGTAAATGAGCAGTTGAAAATGATACTCATTACATAGAAGTTACCTAAATATTGTTTCTTGGAATAGGTCATTTTCTTTTCAAATGGAAAAGATTTAATTGATATATATATATATATATATATATATATATATGAATAAAGCCCTTTACATTCATTGAGAAATAGTAATGCAAAAATTACTAAAATAAAACAAATCATTAATCCCTTCAGTAAGTTAACAGTGCTATGATTTTTGGAATATGTATGATTTTAGATTTATATTTTTATACAAAGTCATAATAAATATGCCTGAAATTAGCACAATGCCAGCCAATATCTCTAAATTTATCTTTAGACCTCAGTTTATTTTTTTTTGTACTGGGGCTTGAACTCAGTGCCTTGTGTTCTTGCTTGGATTTTCTCTTTTTTTATTTTGCTTAAGGTTAATGCTCTATCATTTGAACCACACATCCAGTTTTAGTATTTGCTGGTTGAGAGTCTCTTAGATTTGTCTGCTTGGGCTGGCTTCAAACCAAGATCCTCAGTACTAAGTTCCTGTGTACTGGGATTAGAGCTGTGAGCTTCCAGTGCCTCACTTCAATTTACTTTATTTGGAAAGAACCATGGGTAGGAAGGAAACTTTGTTGTTTGATTAAATCTGTAAAACAATTCTATTTCCCCAGGAATAATATTTTGGTTCCTGATACAAACAATCAGAAAGGAAAGCAGCTGATTTCTGTGCATTTCTTCTATTTCCAAGAAGCTTGCTTGGTTTTCACTTTCAATTTCATTTACAAGAAAAAAAAAAGTGTCCATTTGTGTCTTGAAATGGATAGGGGACTTAATTTTCTTTTAAAATCTGGGGATAACTTGTACATCATTTACAAGAATATATTACTAGTAGGCTAAGAAAATTTGAGAGAGAATAAGAAGAGACTGGCAGAATTACTGATACCATGCCAATTCTCATGTTAGAGTTGAATCCATCCAGAACTCCATTCATTAAATGGCTAGTAATTTGGGGTCTAAGTTTCTGTTTGTGAATAATAATAATTTGTAATAATTTGATTTTAGGATTGTGTTTTAAGTAGTCCAAGGATTCAAAAAAACTCCAAATTCTATTAGATAACTGAGAAATATGACAGACAATAGTTTGGACTCTAATATCAGAAATTAGATTGTTTATAAACTTTACATGAGTGGAATTACACAGTACTATGTGCTTTTTGGTCAACATTATGATATTTTAATATGTCTTTGGTGTAACTAGTAAATGTACTGGAAGACTTTACATTTAAAAATGTTTTATCTTGTAAGAAGGGAAGGACATTTGGATATTTTCATTTTGAAAATGTTCTCTTTTTTTGTTGGTTGTGGGGCTTGAACTCTGGTCTTGGGCGCTATTCTTCAGCTCTTCAGCTCAAGGCAAGAGCTCTACTGCTTGAGCCACAGCACCGCTTCCACTTTTCTAGTGGTTAATTGGAGATAAGAGTCTCAAGAGTTTCCTGCCCAGGCTAGCTTTGAACCCTGATCCTCAGATCTCAGCTTCCTGAGTAGCTAGGATTACAGGCATGAGCCACCGGCACCGGTTGAATGAAAGTGTTCTTATAAATACTGTGTTCTGGTCATTCTCTGTAAGTTTGTGTGTATGTGTATATATATGTATATTAGTACTGGGATTTGAACTCAGAGCCTTATGATCTCACTCAGCTTTCTTGTCCTAATTTGCACTCTACCATTTGACCCATACCTCTAGCCTGATAATTAATGAATTAGAGATGGAATCTCATAATTTTCTGCCTCATCTGCCTTCAAACTGTGATCCTTCAAGTCACAGTCTTCTGAGTAGTTAGAATTACAAATATATTCAACCAGCACCCAGGTCTCTGTAAGTTTTGTGTGTGCACATGATCACACAACTGTTTGGTGTATACTTAATAATAAAGTGGACACATCAAAGAATAGATTTATTCAATTTAGTAAATAATGAAAAACTGTATTCCCAGTATGCACTTTAAATATCTTCTCTTACAATAGATTCCAAAATAGGAATAGCTATCAGGAAAAATACAACTGTTATGCCCTTTTAAATACACACACACGCGCGTGCACACACACACACACACACACACACACACACACACACTGCTCCTTGTCATATAGGCCAATTGATGAGTCTTGGACAGAATCAAATAAATTCAGCTTTGGCAGCCTATTTCATAACCAAAATTGAGGCTGTTCTCAGCCCTGGACCCTTCACAGAGTTTATAGAATGAGCCTAGAATCAGAAATGTTATAGTATCAGAAATAAAGAAGGTCATTGCATACTAATAAGAGATCACACCTTCCGGAGGATATTAGAATTCTAAATATCTATTCACCAACTATCAGAGTACCCAAATTTATCCAAGAAACACTACTTTCTCTCAAATCTCACATATATCCAAAGATGCTAATTGTTGGAGGCTTTAACACCTCATTATCCCTGCTGGATAAATCAGCTGGGCAAAAACTCAACAGAAGAATAACTGCATAGATCAACTAGACTTAACAGATACCTATTGGACATTTCACCCAGCAGCATCAGAATACATGTTCTCAGCAGCACATGGAACATTCTCCAAAATAGACCACATTTTAGGTCACAAAGAAAATCTGTCCAAATTCAGAAAGACTGAAATTATGCCCTGCATTCTCTCACACTACAAGCAAATAAAATTACAGCGCAACATTGAAAGCAGCTCAACAAAGACAGTTCTGTAACAGATGGAGGCTGAACAACACACTGTTGAACCACCAGTGAGTCATGGAAGAGATTAGACATGAAATTCAAGTGTTCATGATATTCAACAAAAATGAACACACAAACTACCAGCTCCTCTGGGACAAAGCAAAGGCAATACTCAGAGGCAATTTTATAGCTCTAAGTTCCTACATCAACAAATTGGAGAAATCTGAAAACAACAATTTAACGAGGCACCTGAAGCTCCTTGCAAAAGAGCAGCAAGCCAGTAGACTGAAACAAATAATTAAAATTAAATCAGAATTACATGAATTAGAGTCTCCAAAAAAACATAGAATCAACAAAACAAAGAGTTGGTTCTTTGAAAAATAACAAAATTGACAGACTCTTAGCAAAGCTTATCATAAAAAGAAGAGAACATACCCAAATAAACAAACTCAGAGATGAGAATGGAATCATCACCACAAAAACAACCAAGATTCAGAACATACTAAGAGACTACTTCTCATAACCTTTATGCTAATACATTTGAGAATGTAGAAGAAATGGACGAACTTCTAGCTAATATTGATATGCCCAAACTAAACCAAGATGATTTAAACCAACTTAAAAGACCCATATCAAGCATCAAAATAGAAACAGCAATAAGAGACCTCCCATTCAAGAAAAGCCCAGGACTGTATGATTTACAAGACCTTCAAAGCAGAGATCACACCAATACTCTTCCAACTCTTCAATGAAATTAGTGAAAGTTTACTTCCAAGCACTTTCTATGAACCCATCATAACCCTCATCCTAAAACCAGGCAAGGACTCATCAAAGAAAGAGGACTATAGACCTATTTCTTTGATGAATATCAATAATGCAAAACTTCTCAACAAAATTTTGTCTAATAGACTTCAACAATTCATCAAAAAATGATACATCACAATCAAACAGGATTCATTTCAGGGGTGCAAAGCTGGTTCAATATACACAAATCAATTAATATAATTCATCACATCAACAAGAACAAGGATAAGAACCATATGATTATCTCTATAGATGCAGAAAAAGCATTTGACAATATCCAACACTTCTTTATGATGAAGGCTCTGGAAAAACTAAGAATCCATGGAATATTGCTCAATATAATAAAGTCTGTGTATGACAAACCTACAGCCAGCATTATACTTAATGGAAAAAAAAGCTAAAGCCATTTCCTCTAAATTCAGGAATGAGACAAGGATGTCCACTCTCTCCATTTCTCTTCAATTTAGTATTAGAATGCCTAGGTAGAGCAATAAGACTTGTCTTATAAAGGGAATCCAAATAGAGAAAGATGAGGTAAAACTCTCCCTCTTTGTAGATGACATGATTTTGAATTTAAAGAACCCCATGGACTCCATTCCCAAGTTTTTTTTTACTAGAGATGATTTGAAACTTTGGCAAAGTAGCCAGGTATAAAATTAACCCTCAAAAATCAATGGCTTTTCTGTATGCCACTAATGAGAAGAGCGTGGCTGAAATCAGTAAAGCAATTCCTTTTGTAATAGCCTCTCAGAAATAAGGTAACTAGGAATTAACTTAACCAAAGAAACGAAGGACCTTATGATGAAAACTTTAAAAACCTGAAAGAGGAAATTAAAGCAGAACTAGGAAGTGGTAAAACCTCCCATGCTCCTGGATTGATGACTGACATTGTGAAAATAGCAATACTGCCAAAGGCTATCTACAAATTCAATGTAATACCATCAATATTCCAACCTTATTCTTCAGTGAAATAGAAGAGGCAACCCAAAAATTCATATGGAACAATAAAAGACCCCGAATAGCAAAAACAATCCTTAGTAGAAAGAACAGTGCTGGAGGAATATCAATACCAAACCTCAAACTCTATTACAAGGTCATAGTAATCAAAACAGCTTGGTACTGGCACAAAAACAGACCTGAGGACCAATGAAACAGAACTGAACACCCAGAATTGAACCCATAGACCTATAGCCACCTAATCTTCTATAAGGGAGCTTAAAAAAAACAGAATGGAAGAAAGACAGCCTCTTCAGTAAATGGTGCTGGCAAAATTGGTTTAACACCTGTAGAGAACTAAAGATTGATCCCCATATATCACACTGCACCAGAATCAACTCCAAGTGTATCAAAGAACTCAAAGTAAATGCAGACACCCTGAGAACATTACCAGAAATAATAGGAGAAACTCTAGGGCTCCTAGGCACAGGCCAAAATTTTCTTAATAAAGACCCATAAACACAACAAATCAAAGAAATGTTGAACAAATGAGATTGCATGAAACTGCAGAGCCTCTGCATAGCAAAGGACATAGCTAGCAAGATCAATAGAAAGCCCATGGATTGGGAGATCTTCACTAGTCATAAAACAGATAATGGTCTCATATCTAACATATACTTAGAACTCAAAAACTTAAATCCCCCAATAACAAATCCTCAAAGAAACAACTACCTGATTAATAAGATGTACCGGACACTATGCTGAAAATGAACTAACAACTTTGGGGGGAGGGAAGAGTTGGGGAGGAAAGAGATGGTAGAGGAAAAACAAAGGAAGAGGCAACAATGCTTGATAGGAAATGTATTCATTATCTTACTCACCTACTGTAACCCCTCTGTACAAAAAATATATATTAACAAAAAAAGGAAAATGTATGGTCTCAAAACGTCCTGGGTCACAAAGCTTTTTGGTTCTTTAATCAGCACAAATGCTGGTTCTGATGGTCATGATGTAATAATGAACAGAAATAATGTAAATGAGTAGACTTACACAACGGACTCTGAGTGTCCACTGAAGTCAAAATATAAACATTTCTTGGGTCTGAGAAGGTGGCTCAGTGGCATGCCTTGCATGCATGAGGCCCTGGGTTCGATTCCTCAGCACCACATAAGCAGAAAAAGCCTGAAGTGGGACTGAGGCTCAAGTGGTAGAGCACTAGCCTTGAGCTGAAGAGCTGAGGGATGGGACAGTGTTCAGGCCCAGAGTTCAGGCCCCACGACCAGAAAAAACAAAAAAAAAAAATATATATATATATATATATATATATGTGTGTGTGTGTGTGTGTGTGTGTATATATATATATATATATATATATATATATATATATATATATATATATATAAACATTTCTTATCCAGGAATAGATCAAACTGAAAATTTTTAGAGAATCATAGAGGGCACTTTCCACTGTGGAAAACTATAAAATACATGTGTATATTTTCACTATCACAACACAATTATCACAGACAGTGAGGGGAAGATAAGTGATCTCTCAAGGTCATTGAAAGGTTAAAGTTTGAGGCAGTGACCACTTGTTTTGCTTGTTTCTGTCTAGCAGAGCAACACGTGGTGGTAATCAAAACACCTGGTTGATTGTGTGCCTATATAAACCCTGCAAATCCTTAGCTCCGGGCTCTCCTCCTAGGCTCCGCTGTGTCGGAATGTAGGACGAGGCCCGAGCTGCAGCCCGTTTAAATAAAACAGCTGTAGAGTGTGACTCTCGGTGGTCTTCTTGGGGGGGGGGGTCCTGCAACCTTGGCATAACAGTCATCAATAAGAACAAAGAAGCAATAATAAAGATTTTTCTTTCCAATTATGCTCACTGAATCTGCTGCTAAGAGAGTAATAAAGAATGACAAAGACTTCAGGGCTGTATCCACAATAATACATATATGGTCATTATCAATAATGTGAAGTATAACAAATGATGCTAAGTCACAAATGGATGAGGGGCAGAGGCACAGTGACCCCAAAAATTAATTTTAAAAATTAATGTATTTGGGGGGGCTGCTGTGTCTTTGCAACTACAACTGAAAACTGTGCATAACATGTGCTTAGAACATTTTACACCCAAAGAAACATAGGTCCCATGATTTCCCTTATTTGCAATATCTAGTATATGTCTGAGTCAAGCAGAAAACGTCAGATAAGTTGATGTTAGGGAAATGAACCCTAAGATATGTATTCAAATGTTTTTTTCTTTCATGCGATTGTTTCTAACACATTTATAAGATGATTTCTTTGTTGCTTTGTATGTCCCTCCCCCACAGTATAACCCCTGCTTTCACTGTATTTGATGTCGGTATCATTTGTGGAGGGGAAGGGGGAAAACAAATCGTTTAAATAGGGATACAGGTGGACCCATTGCAACAATGAGATGTACAAGTTCGTTATGTCAAAAACGAACTTTACAACTTTGGTGAGGGGGGAGAGGATTGTTGGGGGCCGAGGGGGCGGGGGCGGGGAGGATGGGAAGGGATGGGAAGGGGAAACAAAGGAGGAGGCTACAATGCTTGATAAGATATGTACTCATTATCTTACTCACCTACTGTAACCCCTCTGTACAATATTTTCACAATAAAAAAGAACATTTTACACTCTCTGCTTCCCACCTGCTTAGTCTGCTCTTTCTGTCTATTGTCCAAGTTCACATGACTGACATAGAGCAAGTTTGTATAAGTATACTCTGCCTTCAGTGTCCACCATCTCTACTCTAGGGATTTTAGAAGTCACATCATAACATGATTGTGTCCTGCCAGATGGGAACAGACATAAGTAGGTATGCAGTGGAAGAGAGAGAACTCAGTGGAACATGTGGAGCAATCCTACCAATCAAGAGACAACTAAAATAGTAAGAAGAGATTTGGGGTTTTTTTCCCAGATGTATCTATTACTTGACTTTTTAAATTTTATTTGGATTTAAATTTACATTTTCAAGCAAAGATATGTAAATTACTTGCTTGTTTTCTTTACCTCTATTTTCTGGTTTTTTCTGACATTTAGTAAAGTAAACACTTAATAGGAGGTAAAAGTTAAAAAGAGTTGAGAAAAATAAACTGGACACTGGTGGCTCATACCTGAAATCCTAGCTACTCAGAAGGTTGAGATCTGAGGATCACAGTTCAAAACCAGCCCTGGCAGAAAAGTCCCATTAAGATTCTTGTCTCCAATTAACCACTCAAAAACTGGAAGTAGAGCTGTGGCTCAAAGTGGTGGAGCACTAGCTTTGAACAAAAGAGCTCAGGGACAGTGCCCAGGCCCTGAGTTCAAACCTCATAGCCAACACCCCCAAAAAAGAAAGAAAGAAAAAGAAAAGTAAACATATTTATCTCAATTGTTCTACCTCCCAAGAAATGATCCCTAGCAAATTAGAAGTTAAAATGTTATATTCTATTTATTTCACATGCCAGGGAGCCATTAACTAATATCAAATGCAATATAAAGAAATATTCTTGTGAAATGCTTATGTCTGAGTTAGGAGGAGCTAGAGAATCAATGTGTTGGAAATTGCTGCAGCTAGAGGACTGAGAGAATGTGTCCTTCCCTTTGCTTCTTCACAAATGTGCCATACCTACTAGTATTAAAGCAAGCTTTGCTCTTCCTTTTGCTTTAAGAATCCTCAAGTTCATTGGTTGGTAATGGTGTTTGCAATGCAAATTGTGTCTAAAGAAGGGCTTCATGCCTTTACTGTCTCCATCAAGCAAAGTGTGTATGTCAACATGAGATCACTTATCTTAGGATTTATAGGTAAAGCTTAAAAGCACAAAGATGCAAACAAATAAACAACTATCTTCATTATAGCAATGTTCTACAATTTTTATATTTTTAAAAAAAGAACTTAATGCCTACTTCATAGTTAGTAGTCATGTGAATGAGAGATACCAAAACATTAATGTCTGTATCCACAAGATAAAAGAAACAAAGGAAGAAAAATAACGGAAGCAATAATGTGATTCCTACGTCCCAAGACAATTTGAAGAATGATCAACTGGAATTTCATTTTTAGAGTCTCAAAATTATTTTAATCTTATAAATGGTTATGATTTTAGCCATTTATATTTAAGAGGCACAGTGTGACAATTTGATAATGAATATAATGTGAAGTGATTAAGTCAATACTACTGAAATGTGTTATTTCATTCATAGCAACCAAACTTCATTGGAGGGTGAGCTCCAATATTACCCTCTACTATTTCATCAGAGAGTTCATTTTTCTCATAGGGTTCTGAAGCTTGGAGGAATGACAAGATTCAAGGGATAGTGAATGAAAATTACTCATTTCTGTCACTACTGGACTCTAGAGAGTATGACAAACAGAGGAACAGGATGACAAACCATATGGAGGTTCACTGTATGGATTCCATTTTTGTCTCTGCTGCAGTAGTTACAAACTATTGAAACCAGATGTAGAAGTCTGTTAACTAAGATATTGTGAGATCATTGAATGGAAAAAATAAAATAAAAGAGCTGTTATCCCAAAGTAACATTTCTCTTTTAAATGACACAGGAAGAGATTAGGAGCAGTCATTTTCTAACAGGAACATATAGTATCGAATCACAATTTTTAAACTACAATGAACTATGACATACAGTGCAAATGTGTGATGGGCAACTGTGTGAGGGTGATATTGGAAATTCTTCACTTAGCACTTTACTGTTCTAGCCTCAACCACACCTCAGCTAGGTCCACCCACTCCCTCCTGCCACATTGCTTCCTGACTGTCGCCAGAAGGGGGAGGAGTTTGCCTATCTGGCTTACATGCAAAGTCAGTGAATCTGCCTTCTAGAACTCAGAAGGCTCCCTCTGGAGGGTGACATGGTTACTAACATACCCTAGCAGTAATGCACAAGGCTGATCTTATCTGATGTGAGGAAGCAGAGCAGGAAGAGAAACAGTGGACTCTCTGGAAAGCAGTAGCACAATGACCACAAACTTAAGAGGGAAATATGAAAGTTGTCAGGAAGAAAATGAAGTCATTTTCTTTGCCACTACCACAAGTGAAGTAAATAAAGCCAGGAAGCTATAAAGGAAAGCTTCTTTTGTCTGGCTGCCTCATGGAAACCCTCACAAAAGATTGTGAGAGCTACTATGGCTTTCACCACAGCAGCCCCAACCTCATAGAAAAAAAATGCACATCAAGGACATTTGCCCATCTAGTTACATTAATCACTCAAAGAATTATGTCATTATAATATCTGATGCAATCTTTCCCACTTTTACTTTAAAAACATCCCCTTGCAGTGAAAGGGAGGGGGAAATATTAATGAATGAAAGAATAGCAGGTTACAGTTAGATCAGCACCTGGTCGGTGGAAGTGACTAATGATAAACAATGTAGTGTACATTTCCAAAAAACTAGAAGAAAGGTGTTTGCCCTAAAATTGTCAAATATTTGAGGCGATAGGTATGTTTACTCTGATGTATACCTGTTTATACAGCTGCAAACCTCATATTACTTGAATAATATTAAAATATTTGTGTTGGTGTGTATCTTTTTCTTTTTGGGTCCGGTCGTGGGCCTGAACTCTGGGCTTGGGCGCTGTCCCTCAGCTTTTCAGCTCAAGGCTACGCTCTACCACTTGAGCCACAGTGCCACTTCCATCTTTTTTTTTCTGCTTATGTGGTGCTGAGGAATCGAACCCAGGGCCTTATGCATGCAAGGCAAGCGCTCTACCACTGAGCCACCTTCCCAGCCCGGTGTATATGTTTTTTTAAAAAGAATTTTGACATAACACTTTCCCAGTGCCTACACTTTAAAGTTTCCATACTCATGAAGACAGAGGTATTTCCATTGTAATGCTCAGCTATTCCTAAATAGGAACTGATTTCTGTTTCTTTGTGGGTTATCTGTTTTGTTTTGCTTAGGTTGTCAAACTAACATCCAGATGCTAAAAACTACCCTTTTCAGACTAACAGAAAACACTGTAGAAACCGAAAGGGTTAATTCAGCAAGAACTAAATACAGTTTCAATTTCAGTTTCTTCTTGCACAACACTTACTTGGAGCGCTGTGATATCTGGCTTACTTCTTAGTTTAAAGACCATTCAGACTCCAGAGAAAACTCAAACTAAGGCAGCAGAGAACTTGTCTCCTGACTTCAAAATCGGGTGAGTACTCAGAGTAAATGTGTCTTCTGTGTGCATTTCCCTTAAGAAGCAGAAACAAGAAATGTTCCAAGAACATTCTGGGAGGCCAGAGGGACTGGATTACTGGAAGGAAAGGAGCCCTGTGTGCTTCACAGCTAATAAACTCCCTCTGATCAGACTCAGAGAAGCCAGTCCTGAACAGTTTCAGATGTGCGGTATATTCTCAAAAGCCACCGGTATACCTTGCCGTACTTAGAGAAAATGAATGTTGTTCAGTTTTAACTAGTAATCATAGAAATGTTTGATTATGTACATGATCTAATACTACTCTGATCCTATTTGCCAGTTATTTAACTTGCAGTTGAAAGATTCTTGGCTTAGATTCAGTAGTACTTTGCAGCCAGTATTAAAATAAATAAAACAAGAAAGGAAAAGCAAAGAGAAAAGAAAAAAATTAAGCTCATTGATTTTTTCCCAATGTTTTCTTAAGATTTTTATACATAAAGCAAAAACTGTTTCTTTCTGTATCTAATACAGTAACTAAAGGATGGTATTTTGCTCCAGATAAAGCATAGAAGTTTTACAGAGCAAGTCCAGGAAGAGACCAGTTAGTTTTGTCATTCATTTGTTTCTCTGACAAAAAGATTGTCCTTTCCTTGGTAATTATTATCACATACAGGGCATACTGACACTTACTAACTCCTAGTCTCATTCACTCACTGTAGACACCTTACAGTCATCCTGTAAATTTAAAAATAACTTACTGAGAACCTGTTTCTTATTAGCCTGCATAGGAATGAAGCAGAAATTGATTTATTCACAATATTAATAAGTAAAACAACATATACAGTGATATGCTCTCTTTTTACCTCTGGCAGGCAGTAAAGTGATAGAAACTCTGGAGATTGATCCTTAACTGGCTGTTTTCCAAATCTGTGCTGGGACATTTCAGTGGACTCTGGATTCCTATTTCCTGATTTATTCTCTATTGGTTCTCCCTGCAGCCGCTTCCCACTGCTTCTCTCCTGTCTGTTTCTTCTTCACAGGGTGCTACTTTCCTTGTTCCTGTGGATGGCTATCTCCACATTCAAACCAACTTCTGGTCAAGAGCTACAGAACTGATTCTACTCAAAGCCAGTCTCTTACCTGCATTTAGAATTCCACCCTTTTCACCTTGCCAGTTATTTTGTCTTAACAAACAAAATGTTTATACAGTATTTAATTTAGTCATGATTATAAAATATTTTAACTCTCTTATATCTTGTGAAATAGTGTCAGTATTCACAATTTACAGGGAAAGAAACTCAGTCACAAAAATGTCTTGAAAACTTTGTCCCTTTCACACAAAATTCACTTACATAGCAAATTGTATGGTCAATGTTCCATAATCCACTAGGAGATATAATCAACTACCTGTTTTATCTTCTCAGATATCACATTAACTGATAAATCTGTTATAAGCCTATTTATATCACAAGCATAATAATATTTAAGGCCAACGTGATGACTATTACTCCCTTAGCATTGTTTAGACTAGATATCAAAGAACCAATGTACCAGATCTGATGATGATGGCTCATGACTGAAATCCTAGCTACTTAGAAGGCTGACATCTGAAGAACCAGGCACAAAGTCATACTGGGCTAAAAAGTCTAAGAGACCCTATCTCCTCTTTTTTTTTTTTTTTTTTTGTCGGTCGTGGGGCTTGAACTCTGGGCCTAGGCACTGTCCCTCAGCTCTTCAGCTCAAGGCGAGCACTCTACCACTTGAGCCACAGCGCCACTTCCGGTTTTCTGGTGGTTTTTATTGGAGATAGGAGTCTCACAGTCTCTCCTGCCCGGGCTGGCTTTGAACCGCGATCCTCAGATCTCAGTCTCCTGAGTAGCTAACCCTATCTCCTCTTAACCATCAAAAAAAAAACTGGAAGTAGAACTTTATCTTAAGAGGTAGAGTCCTACCTTTGTGCAGAAAGCTAAGAGAGAGCCTACGCCCTGATTTCCAGCCCCATCACTGGCACACCCACTGGTGCATGCACACACACACACACACACACACACACACATGGACCAGCAGACTAGAACAAGGAGATGGACCTTAACTATGATGGTTTTACCATCACAATACCTGTTAACTATAACTAAATTGAAAGAGAAGTTTGGTCAAGACACCATCACCTACTGAAATTTATTTTGACTTATGTATTTATTCATTTTTAATTTTTTATCACTTGTAAGTAGTTGTGCAAAGGAGTTGCCATTTAATAAAATAGTTTATAAATGCAATGCATTTTGATAAATGTTAGCCCTTTCAACATTCTTACCTCTCCCTCCCAGCCCACTTCTTCGCTCACCTTCCTTAATTTTATAGGCTATATGTTGTATTATTGAGTGCATTCTTTCCCCTTTTTTTCTTTTTTCTTTTTTGCAATTTCTTTTTTTAAATTCTTTTATTGTGTAGGTAGTTGTACAAAGGAGTTTCCATTCACAAAGCCATTTATGAATGCAGTGCTTTTTTATCAATGCCACCCCATTCGACATTTTTACTCAAAATGCTCAACCCACCTCTTCCCTTACTTTTCTTAATTTTGTAGAATATGTACTGAAACTTTGTCATTTAACAAAGCAGTTTTGTGTACAAAACTGTGTCATCCCTTCAACGTTTTCACCACCCTTTGATCCACCCCTTCCTCTATTTGTCTTAATATTGTGGTATATACAATGAGTTATTGACCAAATTCTCCCTCATTCCCCACTTCATTTGTCTACTCCTCCCCCTTGCTCCGCCCTCTGCCAGGACTCATTTCCTAGCACTTATTTTGTTGGCTTGGACGTACTATTTCTAGCACTAAATTTTTTTTTTTTGGATCCGGTCGTGGGGCCTGAACTCTGGGCCTAGGTGCTGTCCCTCAGCTCTTCAGATCAAGGCTAGCACTCTACCACTTGAGCCACAGTACCACTTCCAGCTTTTTTCTTTTTGCTTATGTGGTGCTGAGGAATCGAACCCAGGGCCTCAAGCATGCAAGGCAAGCACTCTACCACTGAGCCACCTTCCCAGCCCCTTGACGTACTTTTTCTAAAGAAGTATACTATTTGCATTCTCTATAGAGTCTATTATACTTCAATTAATTCATTTGTAACCACTTGCATACCTCTCATTGTGTTTACTTATAGATTTATAAGCACATTCTAGCTACCACAAATGAGGGAAAACCTTTGTTTCTCTGGGTTTCACTTACTTCACTTAATATGAATTTTTCCAAGTCTTTCTATTTCCTTAGGAATGGTATAATATCATTCTTTCTAATGAATGGGTAAATTTTCATTGTGTGTGTGTGTGTGTGTGTGTATAAACATATTTTCTTTTTTTTTCTTTTTTTCTTTTTTTTTGCCAGTCATGGGGCCTGAACTCTGTGCCTTGGCTCTGTCCCTCAGCTCTTCAGCTCAAGGCTAGCACTCTACCACTTGAGCCACAGCTCTACCTCTGGCTTATTCTGCTGAAGAATCGAATCCAGAGCCTCATGCATGCGAGGCAAGCACTCTACCACTGAGCCACCTTCCCAGCCTAAATATATACCATATTTTTTGATCCATTTGTCCATTGAGGGATATCTGGGCTGATTTCATATCTTGGCTATGGTGAATAATGCTAAAGTGAACATGGTTTTATTGGTAGCTTTACTGTAGCCTTGTTTATACTCTATTAAATAAATGCCCAGGAGTGGAATCGTAAAATTTTTATGATGAAAGAATAGAGAACAGCTCACCAAAAAATCATAAGATAAAGCAGTGACAGATGGAAACTCTACCCTAACCCATGGAGTGTTGCTAACATCACTAATTCACATATTTGAACAAATTAATTTTTTAGTATTAAAATAGGTAACATTTCCAAGAAGCCTTCCTCTCAAAGAAAAAACATTCTTGAACCATGTCTACATCTATGTTGGTAGAAATGGCTAGAGACTAATGAAACCAGTGATAAGACCAAAATGAGGTAATATCGTGCATAATCCTCCAATCCAGTGCTGAAGTAGTAAGAACACGTATTGAACAGGTTCCATATTACCAAAAGACAAAGGAATCTCTTTCTTTGTAATCAAAATGTACTGAATTTTTAGCCAGTCACTGGTGACTTATACCTGTAATCCTAGTTACTCAGGAAGCTGAGATGAGATCTGAGGATCACAGTTCAAATCCAGCCCAGACAAGAAAGTCCATGAGCTCTTATCTCCAATAAACTACTCAGAAAGAGCCAGAAGTGGTGCTGTGGCTCAAGTGTAGAGCACTAGCCTTGAACACAAAGTGGTTTAGTTAGGGATAGTACCCAGGCCTTAAGTTCAAGCCCCAGGACTGGCAAAAAAAAAAGTACTGAATTTTTTATCCTCTTTAACCCAAGTAATAATTTATATCCAAAATAATTTAATTAAATTTTATTAAATTACACTGTATTACTTTCTTGTAATCTAATTATACAACAGTTAATGATCCCTCATCAAAGGAGGCAACAGGTGTGATCAGTTATCACATATGTAAGAGTAGTTTACAAAAACCCCTCTGAGCACCACTACATGAAAGTCTGCCTAGACTTTCAAGATCATGAAGTGGAAGGGAAATGTTACCCAATTCAAACAGGCACTTGTGTCTGCCTTTAAGGACCTGTTCATGGAGGTTGGAGCTAATTTACCTGTGGATGCCATAGCTTTGAAGAGAAGACTATCTTGAAAGTGTTACAGTATACAAGAACTCAATCAGTGAAATACAGAGAAGCCACACTTTCAGAGTTGGGAATCTTTATTAGAAAGACAGCGAGTGCAAGCTGACTAGTGTCCCAAAGAACCTGCAGTACCAAGTGTTGTTAGCATAAAGCTTACAAAGGAGAAAAAAACACATCAAGGAAGATGCCGCATGGTATGAGGATTAGCAAGTATGTTTACAGAAGCAAAACAAGCCAGTTATGGTTAACTAAGGGGGGCAGTTAGGGTTCGTTAGAAATTAACTAGTGGGGACAATAACCGGTAGAGATTTACTGGAATCCAACCATCTTAGCAATCAGGGCTAAAGGATAGAGATTTCCTGGAGTCTAACAATCCATGACATCTCTCCAGTTCTCAGACCTGTGCCCCATCTATAGTTCTTGGAATTGAGTGAAATGTCCCTGCACCTATTAAGGTGTTAAGATGGTGGTGGGGGCAAGATGGCATTGCTTAGGCCCCATATCCATATTTCAAGAGTACTTAGCCAAATTAGTCTGGCCAAATTGTGGAGCTCTTTGATCCTGTTAGGATCCTATAAAGGCAAGAAATGTGCTTTTAGATTCCCGCTTCTCCCTTTCTCCTTACATTATCTAGTTATAGCAGGGAACCCCTATTGAATTGAATAGTCTTCCATCTCTGAAAGCTTTCTCCACTCTTGTATAATTTGTAAAGAGAAAGATGCTAAAAATCCTGCTGGTGAAATTTGAGGATCCTGAAGAGACTCCCAACAATTTCCAACCAACACCTTTGGTGTCATGTAGATGGGGCACAAGTTCAAATGCCAGTGCTCTTGTTACTAAAAAGCAGCTGAGGAAATGGGCTGCCCCTCTTCCAGGAGTGGCTGGTAGACTCTGAAGCCATGTCAGAGAAGAGGAGCTGGGGTGTTCCAGTGCCCACTTTCCATTTGACTTTATGCTTTATCCAGACTTGAATATGTGCAGGATTTTATCATCTGTCTAGATTGTTAAAGCTGAAAAGATATTGAGGTTATTTAGCTGAATTTATCTAAAAGTTCTACTTTTAGAACTTCAAATATAGATTCTTATTAGAGGAATACTACCTATAATCTGTACAGAATAAGTTTCTCACAGAGTTCTAACACTTAATAACTGGAGCCAGATGCTGGTGGCTCACATTTGCTACTCAGGATCACTGTTCAAAGCCAGCCCAGGCAGG
Organism: Dipodomys ordii; assembly: GCF_000151885.1. Lineage (NCBI taxonomy): Eukaryota > Metazoa > Chordata > Mammalia > Rodentia > Heteromyidae > Dipodomys > Dipodomys ordii. The sequence goes on along the minus strand of NW_012267294.1, from coordinate 1,705,539 downwards.
AAAGTCTATGAGACTCTTATCTCCAAAAAACTGCCAAAAAAATAAAGCTGGATGTGAAGCTATAGCTCAAATGATAGAGTGCTTGATGTGAGCAAAAGAAACTCACAGCGTCCAGGCCCTGAGTTCTAGCCCCAGGACTAGAGATTTAAAAATACCTGAAAGTCACAATAGAAAATGGACATTTTATAATGCCTAACCCATACCTCTAAGTATTTTAGACCCTTTTCTCAGCATTGCTGGTCATAGTTTTGTGGGGGGTTCTTTTATATGCCTATTGCTCAAAATTTTATGGGACTTGCCTGAACTATTTCTTTTCTGTTTCTGGAGAAATGCTCTGTGCCAATTTGAACTCAGCTGTGTAAAATATGTCTCACCTATAGACAGCAGGTTATCCCACCAGTCTTTTTCAGCCTTTTAAACCTGAAGTTGAATCTTGAAGGCGAAGTTTCTATCGTAAGGATCCAGATTCCTTTCTCCCTCCCTGGGAAAATGTGAGCTTATCTCGCATAATATAAATACATAAACATATGCTCATTGTAAAATGATTATAAAGAATAAATGTATATAGAAAAAATGGTTTTCCTATTTCCTATTTTTTCAAATGAGAATCAAGTCAAACATGAAATCCATATACACTCCATGTACAAAGCCTGAGGGTAACTCTACACAATATTTTAAATAATTTTGCACAAAAAAAGAAAGTTTCCTGGTATGGAATACTCTTCTTGTCAGTGCTCAGAATGTTTGGCTTTTTGGAGGATACTGGATTTTGAACTTCCACATTAGGGTCACTCAAGTGTATTGGATGAATGTTTGTAAAAGAGAAAGTTTAGTCTGGGCACTTCCCTAGAACTGAAAAGAAGTTCAGCCATCAGGGAGAGGTGGGTGTTAAGCCACAGTCCTTTCAGCCAGCAGGAAAGAACTATGTAGGTTTAACAGCTCTGCTGCTTGATTTACATGCCCCCCTTTTTTATCAGACTGATTGGAACAAAGATTAGAGCTTTCTCTGTAACTCTTAACAGTGTGTATGTGATGACTATACTTGGAGGAACAGAATACCAAGTGAGACAGACCGACAGACAGACAGACAGAAAGAGAGAGAGAGAGAGAGAGAGAGAGAGTCAAAGGGACTGAGAGACAGAGAGATAATAAGACAGAGATTAAACTAATATTAAAAGACCCAGGACTTAATGATCCACCAATCACTCCCCAATCAGAGCAGGTCCTCAGGCCAAAGATGCAGCTTCTCCTTCCATTACACCCTGATTCATACCACAGAAGGAAAAGATGTACAAGTGGCAGACACCCACATTTGCTATTACAGAGGAGACAGTACATGGCTTGATTTCAGGGAAAGATAGTGTCCCAGCCCACATTGCTAATGCTTTTATCCAAATCCAAGTGGCATTGGAGAAAAATTTCCGACTCTGTCAGCATTGGCTCCTGGAGAACACCACAGGCAGACACTGGATGCTCACTCTTCTCCTCTCAGAAAAGCCATTCCGTGGAATTCATAATGAGTATCATTCCTTTAAAAGCATATCAAATGTTGAAAGTTTGTATACATACTTCATAAGCAGAAAGCTGATAAGCATATAGCTTCACTACCCATAGCAAGTACTTCCAATGTTGTATATTTTAATGAGTGGCTTTTCTGAGTTTCAGGTTACCATGCCATCTATGTCTACGATGAAGGCCCCAGTTTGTTTAGTAGAAAACAAGAATGAGCAGCTGACAGTAAATCTGGAAGCCTTAACACTTCTTGAAAAGATATCTCAACCTTTGGTGGTGGTGGCCATTGTTGGGTTATATCGAACAGGAAAATCTTACCTCATGAATCGACTTGCAGGACAGAACAGTGGTGAGTACAGTCTTGGGGCAGGTACCATTCTCATGCAATAATAAAACAAGCTGATCATATTTTCTTAAGACAGAGTTTAATAACTCCCATGAAAAACATTTCCCCTTTTCATCATCAAGCTTACAATTTCAAATCTACCCACAAAATCTCACTTTCTTGGTCACTAATTAAGAATTTTCTAATCGTCTCAAAAGTTTCCCCACTTTTTTTTCTGGTACTATCCAGCCAGTCTCATTTGTTCAGGAGCTAATCTCCAACAAGTTCTCTTTTTCTCCTGCCTCCTTTACCTAAGCTACATGCTCTTTTCAAGTAGCCATATAATTTATATGACTCTAAGGAGACTGAGTAGGCAGAAGAATACACAGAAACATACCTGTTCATATCCAAATTATACTACAGAAAAAGTGGGGTGATTGAGGTAGGAAGTCAAGCTCCAGGGGCATTGTGGCCCACTAGGGTAGAAGCTGGGGGAACATGACTCCTTTGGGGATGACTTGTAGCTACTTCCTACATTTCAAATTCTACCAAAAGCCAGAAGACACAGGAGCTCTTTTTGGTCAGATGCAAATACATAGGTTAGTATCATTTACACTAATTTGAGCATTGGAAGCAACATGGTGAATAGGAGATGCAAGGTTTCTTGAGAAATTATTTTTGTTGTTGTTGGTCATAGGGCTTGAACTCTGGGCCTAGGCACTGTCCCTGAGCTCTCAGCTCAAGGTGAGCACTCTACCACATGAGCCACAGCGCCACTTCTGGTTTTCTGGTGGTTAATTGGAGATAAGCATCTCACAAACTTTCCTGCCCAGACTGGCTTTGAATCATGTTCCTAAGCTCTCAGCCTCCTGAGTAGCTAAGATTATAGGTGTGAGCCACAGTGCCCGGCTTGAGAAAGATTGGATATTTTCTAGACTTGCTGAATGGTAGCAAAATTTTTCTTTTCTTTTTTCCTTTTTTTTTTCTCTTCCAGTCCTAGGGCTTGAAATCTAGACCTGGGAACTGTCCCTGAGCTTTTTGGCTCAAGTTTAGAGCTCTAACTGTTGAGCCACAGCATCACTTCTGGCTCTTTCTAAGTAGTTTATTGGAGATAAGTCTCATACACTTTTCTGCTTGGGCTAGCTTCAAACCACAATCCTCAGATCTCAGCCTCCTGAGAAACTAGAAATATAACCACCAGTGCTCAAAAAAACTTTTATTTTATTTTATTTTATTGTAAAGATGCTGTATAGAGGGGTTACAGTTACATTAGTAAGGCAATGAGTACATTTCTTGTCAAGTATTGTTACCCCCTCCTTTGTTTTTCTCCTGCAATCCCTTCTCTCTACCACCTCCCTCACTCCTCCTATCCCCTCCATGAAGTTGTAAAGTTCATTTCCAATATAGTGTCTTGTGAATGTCATTGTTGCAATGAGTCAGCCTGTGTCCTTGTTTAAGTATTTTGTTATTCCCTTTCCCATCCTCAAATTAGATAAATATATATACAAGATGCAGGGTACCAAAATCAAGTACAGTGACAACAGGGGATATAGCATAGGGGAAGAACACACAAAGGAAACAAAAATATCACATAGTACATTAAAAACAACAACGACAAAGAAAGCCCTCTTGTGTCCATATCTTGGGGTTATTTTACTTAGCATCATCTTATGGTTAGATACCTTTTGAGCTTTTCTGCTCATCTGGTAAAATTATCCTAGACATATTCTAATGACTGAAAATGAGGGAAACCATCGATGCAAAACTTCTCAACAGGGGCTGGAAAAGTAGCTCAGTGGTAGAGTGCTTGCCTTGTATTCATGAGGCCCTCGGTTTGATTCCTCAGCACGACATAAGCAGAAAAAGCAGAAGTGGTGCAATGGCTCAAGTGGTTGAGCACTAGCCTTGAGCTGAAGAGTTGAGGGACAGTGCCCAGGCCCAGAGTTCAGGCCCCACGATCGACAAAAAATAAAAACTTCTTAACAAAATTTTGGCCAATCCACTTCAACAACTCATCAAAAAAATCATACACCACGATCAAACAGGATTCATGTTAGGGATGCAAAGCTGGTTTGCTATACGCAAATCAATTAATGTAATTCATCACATCAAAAAGAACAAGGATAAAAACCACATGATGTAGAAAAGGCATTTGACAAGATCCAACACCCCTTTATGATGAAAGCTCTGGAAAAACTAGGAATCCATGGGACATTCCTCAATACAATAAAGGCTGTATATGACAAACCTACAGCCAGCATTATACTTAGTGGAGAAAAGCTAAAGCCATTTCCTCTTAACTCAGTAATGAGACAAGGATGTCCACTCTCTCCAGTCCTCTTCAATTTAGTATTAGAATGCCTAGCTAGAGCAATAAGACAAGATGCAAACATCAAGGGGATTCAAATAAGGAAAGATGAAGTAAAACTTTCCCTCTTTGCAGATGACATGATCTTGTATTTAAAGAACCCCATGGACTCCATTCCCAAGTTACTAGAGCTGATTCAAAGCCTTGGTAAAGTAGCAAGGTATAAAATTGACCCTCAAAATTCAATGGCTTTTCTGTATGCCAATAATGAGAAGAGTGTGACTGAAATCAGTAAAGCATTTCCTTTTGAAATAGCCCCACAAAAATAAAGTAACTAGAATTAACTTAACCAAAGAAGGACCTCTATGACGAAAACTTTAAAAACCTGAAAAAGGAAATTAAAGTAATCATGCTCCTGGATTGGGAGGATTAACATTGTGAAAATGGCAGTACTGCCAAAGGTTATCTACAAATTCAATGCAATACCCATCAATATCCCAACCTCATTCTTCAAGGAAATAGAAGAAGCAACCCAAAAATTCATATAGAACAATAAAAGACCCCAAAATAGCAAAAACAATCCTTAGCAGAAAGAACAGCGCTGGAGGAAGATCAATACCAAACTTTAAAATCTACTACCAAGCCATAATACTCAAAATAGCTTGGTACTGGCACAAGAACAGACCTGAGGAACAATGGAATAGAACTGAAGTCCCAGAAAACTTTTCTTATCTTTGCTAAGCATTCCTTCCCTATTCACTTGGTTTCTTTGTTGTGACCCTGTGTTGTTTTTCCTCTTCCCTTGCAGGCTTCACCCTGGGATCCACAGTGAGGTCTCAAACCAAGGGTATCTGGATGTGGTGTGTGCCCCACCCCACCAAGCCAAACCACACACTGGTCCTTCTGGACACTGAGGGCCTAGGAGATGTGGAAAAGGTAGACAGAGAATATTCTCTACTCTGGATTATCTAGATTTTTTGTCACCTCCTTTCAACTTCCATAACACACTCCTGTAAACTTCAAATGTAATCATGGTGCTAAATTCCATGTTTTACAAACTCCCTTGGAAACCTCTGATGCTTTGTCTGATTTAATTTTATACATATGGATTGAAAAGCTGAGGTCCATGGCTCCAATGTAAGTACTACAGACATAATAGAAAGCATGGTAAAGGCCAAGAACCTGACTGTGCAGACACAATATATGGAGTATGATCACGACAATGTAGAACATTGATCCACTACATTATATTAGGGAAAGGTCCTTGCAAACACTGTGACCAATGGGATTAACAGGATCTCCTAGCTCAAGTGCATGGGTTTGATGGGTTGCAGGTAACGATCATGATAATGGGTTCCAAAGAAGAAATCCATTTAACTTTCAGGAAAGCTTGTTTCATCACTCAAGTCTTGCATATAACTCTGAGCTCTTGGCATGAATTGTTCAATAACTAAAAGCATAAGTTACACTCATGAAAAACACTAAAGTTTGAAGTATGTTCTTTGTACTGTTAGAGGCAACCAATTCTTTTCTCCTAATTTAAAATTAACCTGAGCCTAAATTAAAATGCCAGCAGTCGATCCTTGTCTTCCATCCCTGCAAAAGGTGGCCAGGAAGAAGGCATTTGAAATTCTGAATTTAAAATGTTTTTTCCAGTTATCTTCTAAGTATAAATCCAAGTTGGACTATGAGTTGTAATAGGTTAAAATTTGTTCAACCTTTTTAAAATATCTTTTTGCATTATCAATAAACCAAACAGAAGTGGTTGGTGGCAGAATTTCTGGCTTCCCTTGTAACTTACAATGTGGTTTAAGTGATACCTGAATCTCTTTCAAAGCTGTCTGTGGATTTTTTTCTAGCCTCATTTTCCACTCTAGCATGTACGATCATTGTTTCCATTCAATGAAATAATTCTGTGATGATTGTATATTCTTTGCTCTAACATCTTTTCTTGGTTTCTGCTGTTCTTCCAAGTGCTGGATCCCTTCATCTCAACAAGTCCATATTCTATTAACCCATTCAAGCTCAACTAATTTTCAATTTATTCAGTCACATATGGTAATTTCTTGTGCTGAATTCCCAGAATAATTATTCTAACTTTATGAAACTAACACTTTGTTTTGTTGTGGTGTTCTACTTGAAAGCTTATATCCACTCCTGTGGTTGCATTTATATCTTGAATTATCTTGAGGACAGGGACTATTATTTAGTAATTTACATAGCCAAAAACACAGATCTAATGTAAACTCATTGAACTTGATTGTCTCATATTTGTGCCCTTAGCATAGCCACATTCAAAATGAAAGTTTTATGATACTATGTGCGCATTATCCTGCCCATGTGATTGTAACCCCTCTGTACAGTATGTTCACAAAAAAAATAAAATTAAATTTAAAAAAAAGAAAGTTTTATGATACTGAAAATAAACTATGTCCTAGATATTTTTTAAATATTTATACACATTAGAGGTGTCACTTTCTTAAATCCTAAACAGAATAGCATCTGATAAGTTTCATCGTAACTATCTATATGAGGTTTAAATTTAACAATATCTTCAAAATATGTTGTTTTCCTCAGATTCAGTAATTACACAACAAAAAAAGTGAATGAATGAATAAATGAATGAATGACCAATAGTTGAGTGAAGAATACACTTGTAAGTCCCTTACTCTCATGTGTTTTCAAGGGTGATCCTAAGAATGACTCATGGATCTTTGCCTTGGCTGTGCTTCTGAGCAGCTCCTTTGTCTACAACAGCCTAGGCACCATCAACCATCAGGCCTTGGAGCAGCTACAGTATCCTTCTATGAGAGGAATTGTCATGTTTCATTGAGTTTAGAATGGAAACTGACACTAATTGTCTTAGTTCAGTAAGAATGGACATAGGACAAAGAAGATTTGTTTGTGAAATCTGGATGTTTGTTGTCTGACAAAATTCCTTACCTAAGATCCCAGTTATGTAACTGAATTAACACAACTAATCAAGGCCAAGTCCAGCCCTAGAACTGATGAACTAGAGGACTCTTCAGAGTTTGTGAGTTTCTTTCCAGACTTTGTTTGGGCTGTTCGGGATTTCTCTCTGGAGCTGAAGTTAAATGGTTGTGTCATCACGGAAGATGAGTATCTGGAGAATGCCTTGAAGATGATTTCAGGTATAATTTTCTGGCCTCGGAAGAGGAAGGTTCAGTAGAGAAATGGGATCAACTCAGCCCTGTTCAGCACTTGATATATATGTTTACTGGAACATGGATCAATGTCTTTGAAGGTGGTGATTGGTGATTGACAGATGACCTTAACTGTGGCAGTTTTAATGCAAAGCCTTCAGAAGTTCATATTAAACTTACTAAGGAAAATTTGGGGAAATATCAATAATTGTAGACCAATAAGTATCATAACAAAACTTGTGAATTTACTATTAATACTACCACTTTGAAGACTTAAATATTTGCTTTGTGTTTATCTGCTCTTCATATTTTATTTTTAGAAAAATAATTTATCAGATGAGAAGTGGATACAACCCAAATCACAACAAAATCTCATTTTTAAAACATATTTTACTTAGCATATTTTATTAGCCTGTATCATTAAGCCCTTCTGAAAAAGAATATTTATTCATTAAATATCCTCTAATAAATTTTTCTGGAAAAAAAAACTCATATGTGTCCTGCAAAAACACTGCAAATTTTTTCTCTTTATCTTTTTCATAACATTACCTTCTTCATCCTACAGCATAAAATGCAGTTATGTTAATATTAAAACTTCATTATGTGAATTGCATTTAGAGGAGTTGATAAGGAATGACACCTAGATTCAATATCTATTTCAGTTCATTCCTTTATTCACTCTTTGAACGAATGTCTATTTTAAGCACTGATTTATGCCATAGAATTTCTGTAAGACAATGTCTAATATAATCTAGTATCAAATTGCATATAGATTAACTTTACTTTGGGATTTTTCTGCTAAAGAAATCACTAAACCTAATTATGGTATGTGTGTCTGGGCTCTGATTTTTAAGATTTCTTCTTTGCTGACTTGTGAATCATGTCTTCTTTACTGTTTCCTCAGCAACAGAATTCCCTTATTTTCAGCATTATCTTACTTTAGAGGCTGTGTCTCATTTCTAATATAGAACTGCATTATCAGAAATGTCTTTCTGATAATTTCTTGGATGAATCAATTACTCTAAACCTTAATAAACATATCCTCAATTGATCAAGATGCATTGTACTCATCAACTGGCACGTTTAAAGATAACCCCTCTGTATAGCTACTTAAAGAGAATAAAAACAATAAATTTATTGTCCCTTGTACAAAGGCTGTGGAAGCCAATCATAGTTCTCTATCCTGGTGATGAATGTATCTATCTATTGAGCCAAATTTCATGAGGCTGTTTGTATAAGTAGGTGAAGGAAGATGTACAGGCACAGGAGCTCTACTTATACAAAGATTTGGGGAAATTGTTCACATCACTTTGTCTGTAAGGTTTCTCTTCAATGAGTACTCTTTTTTACAGGGAAGAATCCCAAACTACAAAAGTCCAACATGTCTAGAGAATGCATCAGGTATTTCTTTCCAGTCCGGAAGTGTTTTGTTTTTGACCGACCTACACATGACAAAAAATTATTACAAAACATAGAAAATGTTCCAGAAGACCAATTGGAATGGAATTTCCTGGAGCAATCCAAAAAATTCTGTTCTTATATCTTCACAAATGGAAAGACCAAGACACTGAGAAGAGGAATCATTGTCACTGGAAATCGTGAGTTTCCCAAATCGTGGTTTGTAGTTGCTGTTGTTGTTGTTGTTGTTGGTTTCAGTGAAAGAATGTAGAGAAGCATGTGTTCATGTTACACACAGATAACATCTTTCTTAAACACACATTCTCTATGTGTGGGTTTATTGAAGTCTAACATATCTGATAAAACTAATACACTAAGTATGCAAGCACAACTATTGCTAGCAAGAGAAACCTTCAGGATGAAGAAAAGTCTCATAGGATAATGTGACTCAATGAGAAAATGCAAGAAATTTTGGGAAGAAGTCAAAAATGAACAAAAAGCTGTGAATACCATGAAATTTCTTTTAAACACAAATTTAAACAGAGCAGCTTCATGAGTCATGGCTTTTGCAAACATATTGCATGTGCTGAGATGGAGCAGGCTTGGTCCGGTCCTCCATGTTGCAGTCTTAAATTTTCTGATGATATTTTTTTCAAAGTATTCTAATTTGGAATCAGGATTGATAATTTGAGTAATTTCCTTTCTCTAGCTAATAAATTACCTATTTTTATTTTGCTCAAATGGGGTAGTCATTTTCCAGGAAACCTTAAAAAACCCCGGGTTGTAATCAGTAATTTAATTTGGCAATATGGTAAGTTTGAAGAAAGAGTATACACAAAAGACAATTGTGAAAACAAACAGAAATTACTTTATAAATTACTTTATTTCCTAACATTAAGGACTGGGAAGTCTGACTAAGAACTACGTAGATGCTATCAACAGTGGAACAGTGCCATGTTTGGAGAACGCTGTGACTACCCTGGCCCAGCATGAGAACTCAGCAGCTGTGCAGAAGGCAGCCGACCACTACAGCCAGCACATGGCTCAGCAATTGAGGCTCCCCACTGAGGACCTCCAGGAGCTGTTGGATGTGCATGCAGCCTGTGAGAGAGAAGCCATCACAGTCTTCATAGAACTCTCCTTCCAGGATGAAGAGCAAAAGTTCCAGAAGCAACTGGTGGTAATGTCACTTAGCATTTATCCTTTCTGAGTCCCACCTTTCCGAAGAGGCCTAGATTCCACCTTTATATTCCATTGTTCATATCCTTCTCACCAAACAAAGAACCTGAATTTTTATGGGTAGCAGGTCTCTTTAGGCTACAGTATATATTTCTCTAAGAGACTCAATTTTCCATTGTTATAAAACAAATTGTCCTGTGTTAAGCAACTTCCAAGAACATGCGTTTATTATCTCACATTTTTTGAAATGTTAATTTATTTTTATGTCTTTTTTAAATGTAATCTACAACTGTAACCCCTCTGTACAGTATCTTTACAACAAAAATACATTCAAAGAAAAAAGAACTGTAATCTACGTATTTTCACAGTTCCACGTGATATTATACAACACATACTGATAACATCAGGGAAATGTTTACACCTCATTGTTTTTACTTTATATGTGGAATCCTCAAACTTTGCTCATGATTCATAAAATCTTTAAAAGGTTACTGTAAAATAGAGTCACCCTGATGTACTATAAAACACTAGAAATTATTACTTTTATCTGTATTTGTTTATTTTTTAATTTTTGTTGGTAGTAGGGCTTGAGCCCTGGGCCTGGGCCTTGTCCCTGAGCTCTTCAGCTCAAGGCAAGTGCCCTACTACTGAGCCAAAAAACCACTTCTGGTTTTCTGGTGGTTAATTGGAGATAGGAGTCTCAGGGATTTTCCTGCTCAGGCTGGCTTTGAACCACGATCCTCAGATCTCAGCCTGCTGCATAGGTAGGATTACAGGCATGAGCCATTGGTGACCGGCTTTTATCTGCATTTATTACCAGTTATTTAATCTCCCTTGTTCACCCATTGTCCTCTTCCTTCTTAGTTTCTAGTAATAATTATTAGATATTCTGATCAGGTGTTTCTTAAACATCCACATGAGAGAAAACACTGACTAGTTGCTTTCAGTGTCTTATTTAATTGACTAAATCTTAAAGACTTCAAATTTCACTAATTTCATCACAAATAATTGGTTATGATTATTTTCCATGGCTGAATATTATTCTGTTGGGTATATATGTCACATAATATATTTTATCCACTTGTTAATGGATATTTAGATTAAATGGGTATTAGATTCAATTTTTAAATTCAGATGTGAGCATAGAATATCTGTGTGGTGTGTTCAATGCCTCAAGCTAAAATAAGGTATCAAATGTGCTAAGTTCTCAATTGGATACTCTGGGAAAGACCACCCCAATGTAAAGCCAGCAAGAGCATATCAAATACTTCCCTTATTTCTATTCTTTATGACATCTTTTTCTGCCACAGTCACATAAAGCTGATATATTAAAGATCTCATGTGATCAGGCGATATCTCATAAGGCGCTCTATTTTTTAAAGTCAACCTGTGCTATCTAAGGTAATATAATCATGGGATTAGTAGAAAGTTTATGCGCAAGCTGAGGGATAATAAATGGTATACACTGCAAAAGAGCAAATTCTCAAGGACATCTTAATTTGCCTGACCATAGATAGCCACCTTCACTGAAAGCATGACCATAAGTGTATCTGGGTTTGATTTTAAAGCACCAAAATCTCTTATTTTACATTAAAGGATTTCAATTGACCAAACAATTGTCAAAAATGAACAAAAATTGTTAGGATTTGGTCTCTCTTAGTCACACTACAGCAGCATAAAGTTTATTCCTACCTACATCATTTTATAGCTATTGCATCAAAACCCAAAAGAGATAATAGGCTTTCCAACAGTCACACTTGGTCTAAAGCCAGATTCCTGGCTCCATCCATGTCTCAGTCCACTCCAAGACCATTGCACTTCTGACAAAAGGATCCCTAATGAACATTCCCTCTAACACCTTCTTTGCACTTCTTTCCTTACATTGCCTTGACAGGACACCATAGAAAGGAAAAAGGAAGAGTTTATGCTGCAGAATGAATCGGCATCCATCGAATATTGCCAGGCTGAGCTGAAGAAACTCTCAGAAACCCTCATAGAAAGCGTTTCGGCAGGAATTTTCTCCATCCCTGGAGGGCATAGTCTCTACTTACAAGCCAAGAAGAAGTTTGAGCAGGACTACAAGCTAGTGCCCAGGAAAGGAGTGAAGGTGAGGAATAGGATGACCCATGAAGTGTAGTAGGAGGGTCTTTGTTCCTTATTCTGAAAATTCAAGACCGAATACTATTTGTAAAAAGAAAGAAGACACAAGACTATGTTAACATCTTGCATTTGTATCCATCAGTAGTTAGATACTCTAAGAGAAATTAGAAATACGCCTTCCCTAAAAGGATTGACAGGCTGGAATCCAGGTGAACTTTCTTCTTATATCAAAAAAATTTGGAGGGGATAGTTTAAGGATGGGGTTGGGGTAATGACTACCAAAGCCCTATCAGGAATAGATTTTGAGCTATCATATGCACTCAAGATGAAAAAGAGGCATCTGACTTTAAGTCAGAAAATAATGGTCAAGTTGCTTTGGTGTGATGCTATTATACATCACACTAACTGATAAACATAGAAAGAAACAATAAGGAGTAAGATAGGCCTCATGGTAAAAAAGACACTGAGCATTTGCTTCCTATGCCAGAGACAGTTTCAGGTCATTTTACTCGGTTGCCAGTTTATTTTTCAGAATAATATGAACTAGCTAATACCTTCTATCACATTTATGCAGCAGAAAAAGTTAACACCTAGAGGACCAAGTAAGTTATCAAACAGCCAGCAAGTTATTAAACAGCCAGCAAGTGGCTGAACTAACATGGCAACCATTAGAAAATTAGGAGGAGTTTTTGTTTCTTGTTTCTTTTGAGACATTTTTATACTGCTTTCTATTCTGGTGGTAGCAATTTAAAACCCACCAAAAGTTCTTTAGCAACATTTATTATCTTTTGACGTTTTGGTCACAGCCATTCTAACAGAGATAAGATAATGTTTGGTTATAGTTTCATTTTCTATTTCACAGATGATTTGTGATACCAAAGGTTTTTTTACAAATATATGTCAATCACTTAAATTTTTTAAAGTCTATTCAGGTCTGCTTTTTATTTTTATTTTCTGATCATGTTATTTATCCTTTTTTCTATGGAATTGTATGTGTGGTTTCCTATATACTTTGGATGGCAGGTAAATATTTTCTTCCATTCTATTTGCTGTCTTTTCATGTTGTTGTTTCCTGCCCTGCAGAAACTTTTTAGTTTCATGGTTTCTCATCTATTTCTGCAGCTTGTGCTTTTGTTATTAAACCCCCAAATTATCATAAAGTTCAGTGTCAATGAACTTTTCCCCTAGGTTTTCTTCTAAGAGCTTTAAAGTTTCAGATTTTATATTTGGCTCTTTAACTCATCTACAATAACTAACTTAAGAAATTAGCTTATGTGTCCATCAACAGATAGACACATAGAACACTATGTTGTTCGCAGAAAATTGCATAGGGCTGAAAATCATCATGTTAAGTGAAATAAGGTGGGCTCAGAAAGATAAATGCTGCATATTTACTCTTAAATTCAAAATCTAGACCTAAAAGAATCACATAAATATAATAGAAGGATTGTTGAGAGGGTTGGCAGTGGAGAGAGAGAAAAAGGAAAGGGTAGTGGGAGTTGAATAAGCAAAATATGTTATATGAATGTATGAATATGGTATAATGATGGCATATGGTATATAACATGGCATACTGGTTATAAAAATTAATAAACCAAACTTTCCAAAGAAAAGGATCTAATACTACCAAGACAGGCAGAAAGGTATGTGCAAACATTACAACCAATGGAAGATACCTATTTATAGAACTACACAAAAATCTGAAAAGCCTCCAACTTAGTTGGCTTGTGGATGGTGCCCCTTGGAAAGGAGGCTGAAGAGATAAGAAGGATTCTTCTGAGGAAATGCTGCATGTTTCACCAAACACTTAGGCATTTTGTTGCGGTTGTGGAATTAAAGGAACATTGAGATCTTAAGTAGAATCCATTTTGAGAAGTTTCAAAAATAATTTCCTCACAGGACACTAGATTTTTGCTGCCTAAGTCATTCTTGGTCGTTCTTGTTTTGCTAGGCAAATGAGGTTCTCCAGAGCTTCCTGCAGTCCCAGGCTACAGTAGAGAAGTCCATCTTACAATCAGACCAAGCTCTCACAGATGGAGAGAAGGCCACTGCAGGTACCAGGAGGGTTGAGCCCTCAGAGGTGTGGGGAGGTTTTTGAGAAGCTCTCACAGGAAGATTTTCAGGAAACAGTTTCCCCATACTGTTTTAGATCTGAAAATAATAGGGGGATTGGGCCAGCACATCCAAGCCATCAGTGCCATTATATAACATTGGGACTCAGGATCCTGCTGTTCTGGTCAATGGGAGAATTCAGAGTCTCCTGTCTTACAGGAACAGTTCAGTTTCTGAGCTCAGCAAGGTAAATCTCGGGCTTGACCGTTGTTTTCTTCCCTGTTTGTAACCATTTTGGAACAGCTGAGCGTGCCAAGAAGGAGGCAGCTGAGAAGGAAAGAGAGCTGCTAAAGCAGAAGCAGAAAGAACAGGAACAATTGATGGAGGCTCAAGAGAGAAGCTACAAGGAAAACATGGCCCAGCTGCAGAAGAAATGGGAGATAGAAAGGGAGAATATTCTGAAGGAGCAGGAAGAAATGTTGGAACACAAGCTGAAGGTGAGTCTGGGGAGGGTTGGCAAGACCTGCCAGACCATGTCCAGGTGCTTCCGGAAGAGAGGACCAAATCTTAAGATAAGAGACAATTCCCAAGGGACAGTTCAAAGGTAAATGTTTCCATAAAACTTCCAAGCCAGGCACCAGTGGCTCATGCCTGTAATCCTAGCTACTCAGGAGGCTGAGATCTGAGGATTGTGGTTCAAAGCCAGCCCCGGCAAGAAAAATCCGTGAGACTCTTATCTCCAATCAACCACCAGAAAACCGGAAGTAGTGCTGTGGCTCAAGTGGTAAAGTTCTAGCCTTGAGCTGAGGAGCTCAGGGTCAGCGCCCAAGCCCAGAGTTCAAGCTCTCCACCACCCAGGCTTAGTGCTTCCCTAGTATGCATGAAGCCCTGGATTCAATTCCTCAGTACCACATAAACAGAAAACGCTGGAAGAAGTGGTGCTGTGGCTTAAGTGGTAGAGCACTAACTTTGAGACAGAGTGGCTCAGGGACAGAGCTTAAGTCCTGAGTTCAAGCCCCAGGACCAGAAAAAAAAAAACTTCCAATGCACTTACAAAGAATCCATCATTATATAGTATGAGATTTTAGAGTGTAGAAATAATGTCCCCCAGGATGTCGGGCTGCTGTTTGTTGAGATGAACGGATGCTTTCCACGTCTCAACAGAACAGTTTACTAATCGTTAGAATTCTTGGCAGAGCCATCAAAGACACATGAAATAAATCCATCCCATCTGAATGCATTTTTTTACCTGAAATAAAACAATGTTGAAAGTTCAAAAATTGCTCCATTTGTTTCAGTATCAGACAGAGTCACTCAATACAATCTGACTGCAATAAGCCCTGTTGATTTGATAAGGAGCTTGACCATCAGTGTTCATTACATGGTCATCATTTCCATAATTCATTATATGATCCTGGTTATGACACCTCCCTGGAGCTCAGAACTAATTGGAATGCAACCTGCATTTTCCCCCATCTGTGTTCTGGAAGAATCTTCTCACCATCACCCCCCACACACACACTTTCCCTGGATAGCTCCACTCCTTAGATCCAGATGTCTGCAAAGTAGCTCAGAACTTTCCAAAATAGTGGAGAAATAGATAGGTGTGCTTGAGCTAAGTTGTTAGATATAAAACTGATCATCAATCATGGAGGAATTCTTACAATGGGCTTTTTCTCTTTTATAGGTTCAGGAGCTGCTGCTTATGGATGGATTTAGAAAGGAGTCTAAAAAGTTAACTAAAGAGATACATAGACTACAAAAAGAGATTGAAAGAAATAGAAACAAAGAATCACTATTTTCAAAACTCCTTGCTGTGGCTGGTGAGGTGCTCATGGCAGTACTCCCTGGGGCTGGTAAATTGTTTGGCTTAGGGACAAAAGTGTTGAGCTCACAGATGGAATAGTCTAAAATTTCCTGGGAATTAATGTATAAACGGGTTGATTTTTATTTCAAAAGCAGAAAATTGTGTCTCCATTTCAAAATGTATGTGTCACAGTGAATTTATTCAAGAAAAGTTTTAAAATGAAAAGCAAATGTCTCAAAGCTCATAGAATTCACAAACTTTAGAGACCATCATAAAGACAATTTGCCCCATGAAGGTTAGAATGTGTTTAACTAAGTATCACTATCTCAGAATACTGTGAAATTTGTGCAATTTATGTAATCACTTAATCACAATAAAAAATGTAAATTAACAAAAGCAATTGTCAAAGAATATCAGGGAGCCTGGTGCCAGTGGCTCATATCTGTAATCCTACCTACTCAGGAGGCTGAGATCTGAGGATTGCAGTTCAAAGCCAGCCTAGCAGGAAAGTCTGTGAGACTCGTATCTTCAATAAACCACTCAGAAAACTGGAAGTGCTGCGGTGGCTCAAGTGGTAGAGTGCTGGCCTTGAGTTGAAGAGCTGAGGGATAGTGTTCAGGCCCAGAGTTCAAGCCCCATTACCGACCAAAAAAAAGAAAGAAAGAGAATATCAGGGAATAACATTCATAGTATGATTAACTTAACTGAAAGAACTTGGAACTTAGGAAGAATAAAATTATTTCTAGAGCTGGGTGCAAGTGGCTCACGCCTGTAACCCTAGAAGGCTATAATCTAAGGATCACGGTTCAAAGCCACCCCAGACAGGAAAGTCCATGAGACACTCATCTCCAATTAACCACCAGAAAACAGAAAGGGGTGCTGTGGCTCACCATGATAGAATGCTAGCCTTGAGCAAAAGAGCTCAGGGACAGTACCCAGGCCCCACAAATGACTATATATATGAGAAAGATTTTAGGACAACAAAAACATGTATGACAAGGTAAAGAAAATATCTGTACTATATATTTTTAGTCACATAAATCACTTATAAGGAGCTTTTATGAGCTGTGATCACATTTAAATGGGAATAACTGTGAGAAACAAAACATTGACCAAAAATAAAAGTGGTGCAAGTTAAACCTGTGAAGTTCTTGTTTCATCTCTATGGTGGTCAAGGAAGAGTATTTTTGCCAGAAGCTGGGATGGCCAGGAGTTGAAGTTGAGTCTTGCTGTTTGCTATGGAGTTTGTGAACTGTTACAGTCAAACGCCAAAAATGGAAATGTGCCAGGTACTGGTGGTTCAACCTACAATCCTAGCTACTCAGGGAGGCTGTGGTTCTTTTTTTCTGTTTTCCCCCTTTTGTTGCTGTTTTTTATTTCTGTATCTTTTGTCTTCTGTGTAAGTTTACCTGATTTCAGGAGGGGAAAGGGAAACACAGAAATGGAGAGACAGAGGGTGAACTAATACAGCAGTGATACTCACTAGACACTATGTTGGAAATTTGGGGGGAGAAGGGTTGGGAGGGAAAAAACTGGGAGAAAATGAGGGAGGGGTGACACTGTTCAAAAAGAAATATACTCATTCCCTGACTTAGGTAACTGTAACCCTTCTGTATATCACCTTTACAATAAAAAATAAAATAAAAAGGGGAATACTGCATGATGCAAGGTCTTTTGCTCACCAAGATAGAAAAGTGACACATACATAATGAGAATTTAACAAATAGTTCAAATAGTTGAAATTAAATATTACCAAATATGTTTTTAGTATATGTATAAATAAATTACTTTTGAAAGCCTCCTTATTCTTTGATTGAGGTTGTCTCTAACCTAAGGAATTAAAATATGTTAAATTTTAATTCTAAACAAATATTTGCATATAAAACTTCACTTTTCCATCCCTGTCTATCAGTTATTGTCCACATTTTTATCACCATATTACAGCATGATGTAATTGCCCCTAAATAGGGTCAGGCAGGAAGCAGGGTCACAGGACACAATTATTAACCTGAAAATGATTTTCTTAAGCTCCATTATGTGATGTCAAAGGTACCAAAGTCAGCCTCATTCCATACAGCTGAATTTCAAGATGCCAGGGACAGATCACAGGTGTTACATTTTTTTAAAAATCTTAGAGCACTAGAATATATAAACTGAAATGTATCTGAGACTTTCTGATTCACCTTTTTTTTTTTTTTTTTTGGTCTGGTCGTGGGGCCTGAACTCTGGGCCTGGGTGCTGTCCCTCAGCTCTTCAGCTCAAGGCTAGCTCTCTACCACCTGAGCCACAGCACCACTTCCAGCTTTTTTCTTTTTGCTTATGTGGTGCTGAGGAATTGAACCCAGGGCCTCAGGCATGCAAGGCAAGTGCTCTATTACTGAGCCACCTTCCCAGCCCCTGATTCACCTTTTTTTATAACTCCAAGGCTCTCAGAATTCAACAAGGACAACTGTGTAGTTCACATCCAGATGTTCTTAGTTTCCGATTGCACGGTGAGATCTAATACTAAACAAACAAACAAAAAACACTGAAGGAAGATGAATAAATCACATGCAATGACAGCAGATTACTGAAGCAGCACATAAATTACATGAACAGACTTCCAGTGATAGGCGCAGCAAGACAGAATATATGCTTTCTCTATTTCAAAGAGAAAAGGAGACCCAACTTTGTGTCATCTACCCACATCATAATCCTTCACACTTTCTGCTCTGTCTCAATGCTTGCTTTGTTGATAAATACTACTCCCATTTCCCACTCTGAGAAAGTCTATATCCACGTGGGTAGTGGGTAACTGACCAGTAGTCTAGGTGAGAGAAAAGGCAGACTGCCTTGTGTAATTGTGCCACATCTTAAATATATTTCAAAAGAAGGTTAGCTAATTGAACAAAACTGCAATTAGATCAAGATCTTCCAATTTTCTATAGAATAAAATAAAAACTTTTTTTAAAAAAAGAGCCAGGCACTGGTGACTCACACCTGTAATCCTAGCTACTCAGGAGGCTGAGATCTGAGAATCATCTCCAGTCACAAGACAACTGTAAGAAGTGGATCAGTGGCTCAAAGTGTAGAGCACTAGTCTTGAGCAAAAAAGCTCAAGGACAGCGCCCAGGCCCTGAGTTCAAGCCCTACCCCCGGAGGAAAAAAGGAAAAGTAGAAGTTCTTCTCAGCTCTCCTCCTCTAATAGTAAAAATCATTTGCCAAATAATACTAAAAAAAGGTAATAACAGCATCATAACAATGTCTTAATAAATCAGGAAACTGTCAAGATTTATTATCACACCCATCATTTGTTTTCCTATAAAAGCCTCAGCGGCATCAACATTTTCCAGTTTATTTTGCAGTTCTGTTGTGCAAAAATTGGACTTCTGCCAAGCTGGACCATGCAACTGCCAAGCCATTCTATCTGTCTTTTCTCACATTAGTCTAGAGTTTACAACTGTGCTGATTCATGGGGCTGCAAGCAAGAGTTCCCGACAACATATGTTCCCCTTCTCCACATGGTGATTGTTATCATTTGCTCTGTGATAGACAATACTATGAGCACAAATATCTGCATTCTTTATTTTCTTCTATTTTAATATTTTCTGTTTTCATCAAACATGTTTATCTCATTTTAAGCAAACTAAAACCAATATAGACCTGTCAATTTATTATATAAATTTCTTATATAATATTTATATTTATTATATAAATTTATTATATAGATTTCTATTAAAAGCTTGATTCTAATGTGGTTTCTCTTGTTGGGTTAGAGCTCTAGGAGTACCTAGAATATTTGGATATTTAATAGATAAAATAACATGGTACTCCAAAATAGAACTATATAATGATTGTATCTGTCTCTACATATTTATTTATTGTCATTTATGGAATTTGAACTCAGGGCTGGGCTTTTTTCACTTGAGTCTAGTGCTCTACCACTTTGAGCCACAGGGCCACTTCTGGTTTTCTGGTGGTTAATTGGGGATAAGAGTCTCATGGACTTTCCTTCCCAGGCTGGCTTGGAACCACAATCCTCACATCTCAGCCTTCTGAGTAGCTAGGATTACAGGCATGAGCCACACATGCCCAACCTTTCTCTACTTTTTGGTTCAATCCTTTCCATCGTTGTTGATCAATCTTTTGTATTAGGTTCTTATCATTAAAGAGTTATGAGCTGTGTGCCTTATCAAGCTACAATCCTTCCAACATTTGGACAATGGTTCCCTCTGGTGCTAAGACCTTGATGTTGCAGTTTGAGAAAAGGGAAAGTAAAAATCTCGCATGATGTTTAGATTTTCAGACAGCATGCTCTTCATCTACTTGCACATTGTGTTTGGAGGTCTTCCCAGAACTCCCAGACGTTTGGCATTTTCTACCTATATTTAGTAAGCTATAAATTTTTTGATTAGGAGTGGCTAGATGAAGAACAACAAAGCAGATGTATGCATTCGTCGTGGTATTAAGGGAGAATCTTTGCTTCTGGAATAATGTCCAGATTTTAGGACAATTTTAAAGTTATTCATGAGTTTGGGGGAGGGGAAGAACAATTGTATTTGACTCTTCACTATTTGCAATATTCAATCTCCTCGAGGAGGATTACTTTGACTCTTCACTATTTGCAATATTCAATCTCCTCGAGGAGGATTACTAGCGTAGAATTGTCTCGACTATTTTTTCAGACATTTTGTCATTAAAGTTGAACGGAAGAGGAGAGTGTAAGAAAAATCTTAAACTTCACCAGTATTCCAGCAGGGCACTGGAGACTCACACTTGTAATTCTGAGATACTCAGGTGGCTAAGATCTGAGGATAGAATTTTAAAGCCACCTCAGGTAGGAAGGTCCATGAGAGTCTCAGCTCCAATTAACCACCAAAAAGCCAGAGTGGAATTATGGCTCAAGTGGTAGAACTCCAACCTTAAGTGAAAAGGCTAAGGGACAGAACACAGGCCCTGAGTTTAAGCCCCACTACGGCATACTATTTCCAAGCATCTCTTACAGACTGAATTCATTTTTTTTCCCTCAGGACACCATCTTATACTATCTGAATGACTGTTATGGATAGCATACTCTGACACAGCACCTGAAAATGACCCACAGACTTGTTCTCTGCTATGTATGTTCAGAACTACTAGATGTCCCTTAAGTAGATTTTCTTTCTTAGAATCATGACTAATGTAAAAGTAAACAGTAAGATATTAGAGATAAGAATCGTTTTTTAGGTCTTAGGTCTGCAAGTATGAGGTAAAGATTTTAGCCACTCATGCAAGGTGAAGAGGATCTTCTTCTAGTCTGCATCATACTTCTATATAAAATACCATGTTTCAATTCTATTAAAGATCTTTTTCAAAGAATGAGAGCATTTGTATGTGTCAAACTATTTTTCAAACCACAATCCATCTAATCACTGCTGAGTTTATTTAGAAGTGTAACATGGGAAATGAATTTCTGAATGACAAAGGACAGTATTTTAAGTGCCCTCAAAGAAACAGCAGCATGGTGTATGCATCTACTAACCATGTATTACTTACTCTGCTGATTAAAAATGAACTCTTATCTTCTCCCTCCCTCACTGAACTTTCACTGACAGATTCAACTGCTCTATTTGTCATTAGGGTTTTCTTTTCTTTTGTATTTAGGAGACAAGGTTTTACTACATAACTTAGACTGACCTTGAAATGAAGATCCTTCTGTCTCAGCTTTCCAGAGCTAGGATTACAGGTATGTGTCACCACACCTTCTAATATTTCTTTGAATTAACGAATACGAAGAAGAAAAGCTAGAAAGCAAAAAAGCAGGGAGAAGGGAAGAAAGTAGAAAAGGAAGAAAGAAGAAATAGGAAGGTATCTTTAATCCTTTTTCATTAATATCCTTTTGCTTGAGGTATAATTTATTCATCACAAATTCTCCATTCAAAGTTTTTAGTGAACTTATTTTTTATTTCTTTTTAAAAAAAATTTATTGTAAAAGTATTGTACAGTGGGGTTACAGTTACATAAGTCAGGTATTGAATACATTTCTTTTTAAACAGTGTAGGGCTGGGAAGGTGGCTCAGTGATAGAGCACTTGCCTTGCATGCATGAGGCCATGGGTTCGATTCCTCAGCACCACATAAGCAAAAAGAAAAAAAGCCAGAAGTGGCGCTGTGGCTCAAGTGGTAGAGCACTAGCCTTGAGCTAAAGAGCTGAGGGACAGCGCCCAGGCCCAGAGTTCAGGACCCACGACCGGACCCCCCCAAAAAAAAATTACTATGTTTAAACAGTGTACTTGCCATTCAAAGTTTTCAGTGACTGTTATGTTAAATAATCATCCAAACTATTTCAGAACATTTCCACCCTCTGTGCCTCCCAACTTCCCATGCTATTAGTTAGTCCCAATTTCTCCTTCACACCTTCACACCTCCTCAATTTTGGTGGTTAATTGGAGATAATCGTCTCTTTTGTTTTCTACCTAAACTAGCTTCTAGCCTCAATTCTCAAATCTCCGCTTCCTGATACTGGGATTATAGGCATGAGCCACCAGCACCTGGCTCTGTTTGTCTCTTTATTTTTAAACTTATGTGCTCAGGATATATGGAAATTTCAATATAGGAATTTCTGCATATTCAGAATAGACTTTTTTACCAGATATGTTTTTAAGTATCTTCTCCTATTCTGTAGTTTGCTTTTCACAGTGTTATTTCCTTTGATGCACAAAAGTTTTTAATCTTGTTAAGTTTCCTTTCTTTATTCCACTTTTGATGCTGTCATTTAAGAAACCATTTACAATTCTGAGGTTATAAAATAGTATTTCTGTATTCCTACAAGTCTTATAGTCTGGTCCTTTTGTTTATAATGGATGCATTCTGTGTTAATATTTATATATGACTCAGCACAGGAGTAAAATTTTATTATTTTTCATAAGAATACCTAGTTGGCTACCACCATGTGTTAGAAAGACTTTTTGATTCTCAGTGGATCATCTTGACACATTTTTCAAAAACCAATAGGCCATAAATATATGTTTACTCCTAGACTATCAATTCTGTCCAAATGGTCTCTATGTCCAACATTATACCACTATCATGCTATATTTGATCTAATATGTGGTAGATTTTAGTATTGGAAAGTGTGTGACAGAACTTTATTCTTTTCCAATACTACTCTGACTATTTTGGGCCCCCTGTAATTCCACATGAATTTGAAGACTGGTTTGTCCACTCTGAAAAAAATGTAATTTTAATAGCAATTGCATAGAATCTGTAGGTCATTCTAGATAGTATGTAACAAAATTAACTTAATAATAACAATATCATCTTCCAATCTATGAACATGAGTAGTCCCCATTTATTTATGTATTATTTCATTTACTTTAAATAATGCTTGATAGTTTTTGTGGTATGCAAGTCTTTCGCATCTATGTATTAAGGAAGTTTCCTCACCTAAAGAGACAGCTGACTTTTAACCAATTCACAGATGACCTCTAAATTCTTGCAGATTCCCATGTATTAGGAGTGCCTTCAGAACACACTTCATAGTTTATGATAAGTAGACTATTCAGATTTGTACATGAAATGTCCTTCCACAAGCCATGTGTTCAAAATTTAGTCCCCAACTACTGGAAGTAGAGGTTATTAGCTCATGAGGATGCCAGTATCATCAATGGAATAACTCATTAATGCGTTCATAGATGAAGGGATTATTAGGAGGTAGGGCTTGTGGATCATTTGAAGGAGCTTTGAAGGGTATCTCATGTCCCTGGCCCCTTCCTACATCCCTCTCTGCTTCCTATCTGTCATGAGGTGCTGCTTTGCTCCAAATGCACCTGCCAAGATGCTGAGCCTCACCATGGGCACAGAAGCAATGCAGCCAAGTGACCAGGGATTGTAACCTCTGAAACTTAAGCCAAAATAAATCCTCCTTTAAATTGTTTTGCTTAGGCATTTTTCACAGTGATGGAAAATAAGTCACACAGAAATGGATCATGGTGAACCCTCAACAATCGTTAGTACGATGAAATGACTCAGGGCAAGAGCTAGAAATGCGAGAAATACTAATCATGTGATCAGAGGATGGTAGTATTGCACCACTTATTAACATTCTGACCTCCGAGAGGAGAAGGAAGCCTGGAGATCAAATCCAATCATATAGGCAATTCATTAATTATGCTGGTATAATGAAGACTCTATAATAAAAGACTCTGGGAACCAGAGCTTTGGTGAAATTTCCTAGTTGGCAACGTGTGTGTGTGTGTGTGTGTGTGTGTGTGTGTGTGTGTGTGTGTGTGTGTGTAGTGGTACTAAGGCTTTCCTTTATTCCTTTTCTTTTCTGTCTCTGTGGGGGGTGCTGGGAGGGTACTGGGGCTTGAACTCAGGGCCTGGGCACTGTCCCAAGCTTATTTTTCTCAAGGCTAAAATATACCACTTGAGCCAAACAAAGATCCACTTTTTGATTTTTGGTGGTTAATTTAAGATAGAAGTCTCACAAACTTTCCTTCCTGGGCTGGCTTGTAACCATGATTCTCAGATCTTAGCCTCCTAACTAGTAGAATTACAGGCATGAGACCCTGCTTCCAGGACTTTTCAATCACAGCTGATACTATACCACTTGAACCACATCTCCAGTCCAGCATTTTGCTCACTAATTAGAATCTCACAGACTTTTTCCGCCAGAGTTGGCTTGGAACTATGATCATCAGGTCTCAGCCTTCTGAGTAGCTAAGATTACAGACGTGAGATATTGGCACCTGGTTCAACAATACTGTCTGAAGTCTGTCACACTTCATAGACTGGAGGAGGCAATGCTATCTAGGACTGCAGAAGGAGAAGATGACCAGAGGCTGTGCATTTAAACCCTTCTGAGATTTAGTCTTATACTGCCTTTCCTTGGTCAAGTTTAATATATCCTATCCTCATAACCTTGAGTATAATAAAGCCCATATACTCAATGTTATACCAATGAGTTGAGACTTCCAGAAAAATTATTTGTCTGAGGATGGTCTTGGGAACAGCTAAAGTATGGACAGTTTTGAGACTTTCTTAATTTCCTATGTACTTGTTGGGGCTTTTCCCCCCAATGCTGAGAATCAAATCCAGGCCTTTGTATAGGATAAGCAATTATTGTGCCCCTGAGTTCTATCCCTTTCCTAATGTATTTGTCTTCTAACGAATTCTTAATCAGCAGTTGCTAAGTACCATGCTCAAGTGCTTTACAAAAACTTTTCTTTTATTCTAGTCCCATAACAACTCTATGGAATATGTACTTTTCTTGTTGGAAGATGGGCAGACTAGTTGCCAAATCCATTATTAGAATCTACCACACTGCTTCCTAAGCCTTTCTTGAGAACTACTTGAGCACCATTTCATTCTTTCCACTGCCATTCTTTCCTATCAGACTTGAAAGATCACACCTAACCAAGTTCTGTCTTCTTAAGTTATCAACTCCAATACTGCTACCCTCCTCGTAACTCCACAGCACTATTATTCTAAGTCCTGGCTATTCTGATGACCTGAAATTTTTTCCCATTTTCTGTGTTCATCAAACATAAGAAGCAATTATTGTTCCCAAGCAGCACTTGTTCATGGATTTCACATGGCCATTTTGAATTGTTATTAAACAGACAAGTGTATTGAGACACCACCACTCCCCACCCCAAGATCTACTCCCTCAATCTCAGGTTTTTCATTTGCAAAACAGGAACTGTAAGAACTACTTTACTGACAGACTTGTTGCAAAAATAAGTGGGGTTGAAAAGTAGGAAGGAGAAAGAGGATATGGAGAAGGCAGTGTCCTGGTATGCAGTAAGTGCTCCATATATGTTTAATTTAGCCTGTCTTTTCAAAGAATGTGTACTGTTCCTCAAAGAGTACCCTCAATATATATTTTTTCTATATTTCTCAAAAAACCTCAGAGACAGCCAATGATTGATTACTTCAACACACAATGCAAATTGGTATCTGGACCTGGTCAAGGACTAACAATGGGGCCTTGGAATGTGGTGTAATGTGGAGTGCTGGCCAGACCTCTGAGTTCAATCCAACAGTTCTTCTGCCAAAATCAGACTTTGCAGTCTGGCTTCAAATATGGGCCTCTTTCTAACTTGGTGACTTTCAGAAAATTACTTAAGTCCTTTGAGCTTTAGGTCCCTTCATTATAAAATGGTTTCCGTGATTCCTACCTTGCTGGTTGTGAGGATTCTACAAAAGAATGCAGGCGAGGTACTTAGCATGTAATCTGCCTCCAGCATAATTAGCTATAATTGAATTTGCTCCCAAACATTCAGAGTCCACAGAGATTTGGCCTCTGGAGGAGCTATGTTTCAGTCTCTGGATTTTCTGACAGCGTTCTTCTCTCATCCATTTTTAAAAGGTATTTATAGATTTATTCTTCAGGTGGTTTTTCTTTCTTGTTATTGTTTCTAACATATATATAAGGTGATTTTTTTTATTGCTTTGTATGTCCCCCACCCACACGGTATAACCCCTGTTTTCACTGTATTGGATGTTGGTATAATTTGTGGAGAGGAAGGGGAAAAAAAACAAATTGTTTAAATAGGGATACAGGTGGACTCATTGCAACAATGAGATGTATAAGACATTATGTCGAAAAACGAACTTTACAACTTTGGCAGGGGCGTGGGGGGGGCAGGGATGGGAAGGGGGAAACAAAGGAGGAGGCAACAATGCTTGATAAGAAATGTACTCATTATCTTGCTCATGTAACTGTAACCCCTCTCTACGGTATTTTCACAATAAAAAACTTATTAATAATAATTTCTTAAGTAAAAAAAGAATGTGTGGCCCTCTAACTGGCAATCCTACCATGCTCTGGGTGTTCCAAGTGGCCCTCACTCAGCACACCTGTCTTTAAACCGAGAGAGAGAGGGGAGAGAGGGGAGAGGGAGAGGGGGAAAGAGAGACAGACAGACAGACAGACAGAAACACAGAGACAGAGAGACAGAGACAGAGACAGAGACACAAAGAGGGAGGGAGGGAAGGAGGGAGAGTGAGGAGAAGGAGAGAGGGGGAGAAACAGACTGACAGACAGACAGACAGGCGTGGGGGGGGGGGGGTTGTCCATGACTGACACAGCCGGGCTCCTCCATCCAGACTCGGAAGGAGCCTCCGCAGTCGTGGGTTCAGGAGGACGCAGACCCCGGGCCGCTGACCCAGTGCCAGGCCGCGATCGGGGCGCGGCTCGTGGAAGTTCACAGCCCAGGCTCTCGGGCGCTGGCTCCCGGCGTCTTCCCCGGGTCCGGACCCACCCCGCCCGGCCCCGGGCAGTCGCCCGCGACCCCCGGTCTCCCGGGTCTCCAGGTCCCGCCCGGCGCGGCTGTTTGATGAGCGCAGGTGGCCGCGTGCACGCCGGGATGCGGAGCCCGCGCGGGTCGCTCGGTGTCTGGGGCTGGGGCCGGGGTGGGGTCGGGGGGAGCCCTCTTTGCCTGTGCGCATGCTCCAGGGCCACAGTTTCCCCGGCTGCCCGCAGAGCCCAGCGGCCGGGTGAGCTGCGTCCCGGCCGCGAGGGGGCCCCCGAGTGCGGCTCCCTGCCCGCCACTCACGCCCACGCGGCAGCAAGCCCGCAGCACGGTCAGTGGGGTTGGCAGAGGAGGGTCTGAGGGACCTGCAAGGGGCGGCGGGGGGCTTTAGCTCCCGGGGTAGGGAGGAGATGGGGCCGGGGCCTGGTGGTCGCCGGCGGCAGCCGCGGAGCCCGAGAGCTCGGAGCTGGTGAGGGGCTGGGCGGGGCGACGCGACCCCGGGGGCTGGGCCGGGACTGCGGCCGCCCGGACAATGATGCGCGGTCGGTGGACCTGCAGCCTCCCCGGCTCCGGGCCCGGGGCAGGGGGCCTGTTCGGGCGGGGATGCCTGCGAGAGCTGCTTTGCCTTCCCACCTGTGGGTTTCTGGTTTTTCTCTCTTGGATTCACCTGGCAAAGGAACGTCTCCACGCACGGCTCTTAGGGACTCAAATCTGGGGGAGAGTGCATTTGCAGGGTGTGAACCTTGCTTCATTTTGCATGGTTTCCCTTCCTTAACAGATTGTCTTTTTGTTGTTTTCCAGCTAGTGACTCTGAGTAATTCCATGAACCCACAGTAGGTGTTGAGCATAGTTAAAAGGAACCGTGGGTACAAGCAAAGCAGCAGCGTTTTAGGTACAGGATAGAATGTCCTGATGTGAGCAACTTCCTTCCTTCCTTCCTTCCTCCCTTCCTTCCTTCCTTCCTTTCTTCCTTCCTTCCTTCCTTCCCTCCCTCCCTTCCTTCCTTCCCTCCCTTCCTCCCTTCTTTC
>NW_012267294.1:1611246-1675351 GCF_000151885.1 Dipodomys ordii | reverse complement strand
TTTTTCTTTTTGCTTATGTGGTGCTGAGGAATTGAACCCAGGGCCTCAGGCATGCAAGGCAAGCGCTCTACCACTGAGCCACCTTCCCAGCCTCTCAGATACAGATTCTTACGATCAAATGTCTTCATAATCACTCCTTCCATGTATTTTATGAAATTAGCCAAACCCATAACCATTTGTGTAATTGGTTCAATATACAGCCCTGACTTTATAGTCATGCCTAGGGACATCTATATTGTTGTAGTTTCCAAACAGTTTCCAGTGTTCTTTATTATTTAGAGAAAATAAATGAGCAGCTGGTTGCTTGGTACTCGAGAGGAGATATAACACTCCTGCCCTACAGAGATGGCCCAACCCCAGCCTGGCTTGGTTTTAGCCCACTGACTGAGCTCACCCACCATTTTGCTGATACTGTTTTTATTCCTTGACACCAAAAGTAAACCCTACATAGTTTAGAAAAAGAAAATTAACTTGTTAACTCTATCTAAAAAGTCCCCAATGAATGAATAAGATGAGAAACCACTTTTCAGAACAAAACCAGAAATGAACACAGAAACTGAGCTTCTACATCAGAACTAAGCAGTGCCTGCAGAAACCGTCACCAAAGATGTGCGCTTTGGCAGAGTTGAGGAGACTTTATGAAATGGCTCTGACACCTGACATGGGTTTTTTTGGTAGGGTTTTGTTTTTGTTTTTGTTCTTGCCCATTTTGATAAATAATCGAAATAATTGCTAAAGGAGATGAATCTTTCATTGCTCTCGTGCCCTAGAACAGTTGTGATCCCTTGTTCATTTCTGGGCTATAGCAGCTACTAGATAAGTGCTAAATAACTTCTAAACTGGGGGGAAAGGGTTGAAGTGTTCCTTTCTAGACTGTGAGTTCCAAATCGCCAGAGAACTACAAGCCCTCTGATGGTTTCTAGGTTCCTGCAAATAGGACAATTCCAGAGGAGTTTCTCCTGGTCATAGCTTAGTCTTGTTTCTCCAGCCAAGAAATGCTGAGGAGACTTAGGGAAAAGGCCAGGAGCCTCTCAAGCTTTTGGGGAAAAGGTCTCAGTCCTTGTTTAATATATACTATGAATTTAATTATGATGGTGAAGCATAGCTAATATTTAAATGGTATATTTAACAACTGAAGACCAGATTTTCTTTTACTTAATAAGCTATGCATTTATATTTTATCTTTTCTTTTTGTTTTTGTTTTTTGGTGGCAATGCCGACCGAACCTGAAACCGCATGTGTGCTTGCTACCACTCACTGTGCTACACAGCCTCAAATTTGTTTAAATGAAATGATGTAGTAATATAGACACGTCCACCAGGATAGCATTAAGCAGTGCTACCCAAATGTTATCCATCTTGTAAATTAATGTTCACTTTCAGTAATTTTGCTTACTAGTATTATACCTAATATGTAGGATCACAATTAAAATCATCAACCCAGCAATCTAAGAGTTTCCACCTTCTCCCTTTGGAAAAAAAGAAAAAAAAAAGAAAAGCTCTGGCTGGGCCCTGAGGTAGTTCATGCTAGCTACTCAGGAGACCAAGATCTGAGGGTTGTGGTTCCAAACTTGCCTGGCCAGGAAAGTTCGTGAGACTCTTACCTATCTAATTAACCACCAAAAACTAGAAGTAGAGGTGGGTATCAAGTGTTAGAGCACTAGTCTTGAGCAAAAAAGCTCAGGAACAATGCCCAGGCCCTGAGATCAAGCCCAGGAATGGCACCAAAACAAACAAATTGATGAAATTAAAGGGAAAATAGACAATTTAATAAGAATTATTAGAAACTTCAACTGAAATTAAATTATGATGCTTGTACAATTTTTTTTGTGACTCATGGAGCTTGAACTCTGAGCCTTGGTGCTGTCCCTGAGCTCTTCAGCCCAAGGTGAGCACTCTACCACTTGAGCCACAGCACCACTTCCAGTTTTCCCACTGGAAATTAATTGGAGATAGGAGTCTCATGGATTTTCCTTCCAAGGCTGGCTTTGAACCACTATCCTCATATCTCAGCCTCCTGAGTAACTAAGATTACAGGTGTGAGCCACCGGCACCCAGCTATATACAATTGTTTATTGTACTGAAAAACTACAGAGATAGATGATTTTTTAATTATTAATAAGAGCAACAAAAATAAAACTTAACAAAAGATAAAAGTTGTGTAAACCCTGGGCATTTTCCAATTTTATAATATTTTTAGAGACTTTATTTCCATTAAAGTCTTACTTTAAAAAACCTTATAAAGGTCTTTCATCTTCTTCAGTAGAACTACTCTTAAGACTTGTTTTCTCAATGGGCATTATGCCAGGAACACCACCCCCCTTCCCCTTTTCCCCTTCCCCCCTCAAAATGAAATAATAGAGGACCCAGCAAACAAACACAAAAAAGACTTGTTTTCTTTCTATTACTGTAATATCATTCTGTAAATTATGTTTGAAGCCTTTAGGTTGATGAGCATGTTAATTATTTAAAGTTGACTTCTATAGCTAGGAGACTGAAATTTTCACAGTTGGCACTTTACCACTTGAGCCACACCTTTAGTTCCAGGAAACAAGGATTTTTATAGACTAAGACATACATTGGTAAAAAGTGAGTCATTTGACCTAAATCATATTGATATTGTATTACACCCATGCCAGATAACCAAAACGGTCATGGTAGCATCAGGATACATTGTTAATTTTGACATAAATTTTAATATATTAGTGTACATTACTTATACAAAGGAGTTTCATTGTGATATATCCTTACATGAATATGATGTGGTCAGATTCATCTCCTCTGTTACTGTTTCTTATCTCCCTTTTCCAAACAATTTTTAAGGGGTGGGTATTCTTTCTATTATCACACATGCATATGAAGGACTTTGATCATATTCACCCCCTCTTTCTGCCCTCTTCCTAATAGTTTCTACTTATAAAATTGTCATAACTTTGACACTGGTAAACCAAAGTAAACCAAAGGAGAGGGTAAATTGCTCAAAAGAATGCTAGTAATGCTGTTCCCAGATTTTCCGACCTGCTACTAATTCAAATTTTACAGTGTATTTCCTTTACTAATTCTTCTGTCTGCTAGTACTGGATAACAAAAGGAAAAGGGAAATCTTTTTTTAATGTTTTATTGTTATTATAAAGGTTATGTACAAAGGAGTTGCAGTTAAATAAGTCACGTAAAGAATGCATTTCTTTTAGGGAAACATTTTATTTAAAACTACCAGCTTCTAAAGTTAAGGTTCACCTTTTTTGTTGCTTTTTAAACCTGAGCTTGAACTTGGGGCTTCTTGTGCTCTGGCTGTTGAGGTGGACATTCTCCCATTTAAGACACACCCAGCCGTTGCTGATTTGTTAGAGATGGAGTCTCATGGCCTTTCTGCCCAGCCTCTCTTTGAATCTCCTCAATGTCTCAGCCTCCCTAAGTGAGTAGGATCACAGGTATTAGCCACTGGCATCTGGGTAAGATTCATTTCTTAACTGTAGCTGCCAGCTATTGTTTAGGAATATATCTAGTCTCATCGTAGGAAAAGCACTGACATCTAAATGGTTGCATGAAGCATAATTTTCCTGAGATTATTTTCCACTCCACTAAACAAAAATTTTGCATTTAGAAGTGATCTTTTGAATTGTAAATTGCTTTGAGTCCAGTGAACTTAAAAACAAATTGTGTTGGAAATGGTGCTGTGTGGCTCAAAGTGGTAGAGCACCAGCCTTGAGCACAAAAGCTCAGGGACAGTGCCTGAGTTCAAGCCCTAAGGACAGGCCAAAAAAAAAAAAAAAGTCACTCCTGGTTTTTCAAGGCAGCCTAAAAAAAACAGAAAATGAAAACTATGTAAGTATTTTGGAGCATAAATTTGAGAAAAGGAGAAAAAATAATAAGGAAATACCAAGTTCTAAAACTCTTAGGGAGTGTATATTATGTTGCACAAGTAGTTCCAAAGAGGAATTTGGTTATCTTCCGTAATGTAGATATTAATTATTGAAACAGATATGATTTTAAATTTAAAGGCAAATACTGCATTTACTGGGAATTTTTTTGGCATTCAGTTCAAATGGTGGTGAGTTTCTGACTGTAAGCATTTGAAATTTGAGCAGTAATCTGCTTCTTTGTTTTCCTGCTGGGTTCAATGAGGACAGGCAACACTGAGAAACAATTTAGTTATTTGTAACATGGGTGTTAGAAGTTCTGCTAGAGTGCTTTGTTACTGACCCATGTCTTACGTACTGTTTTCATTTCTATCCTTCAGATAGTTGGAGTTAAGCCGCATTTTTTAAAACCATCTTCACATAAGATGTCATCTTCAGATGGAGGTCCAATTGGATATACACCCCCAGATGGCGGCTGGGGTTGGGCAGTGGTAGTTGGTGCTTTCATTTCTATTGGCTTCTCTTATGCATTTGGAAAATCTGTTTCTATCTTTTACAAAGAAATTGAAGGTATATTCAATGCCAGCACCAGTGACGTATCCTGGATTTCCTCCATCATGTTTGCTGTCATGTATGCTGGAGGTAAGTGCTCCTTACTTGTTTGAATGTTCAGAAGGAAGACCAAAGTTCTATGTCAGGTAGTCTCTGTTCCCGATGATTTTATTAGTAAAATATTCACAATGTGAGTTCATACAGAGTATTAACACTATATACCAAGAACCATTTTAAAATTTTTCTTATCAGCAAAACTACATGGCATCTGTGTGCTCTCTGAGGGCAATTATAACATTATAAAACAAGTATTTGGAAGAATAATTTTTACCAGATATATTGGTTCATGTCTGTAATCCCAGCACTCAGTAAGCTGAGGTATTAGGACCACAAGTTCAAGGTCAGCTGGAGTACAGAGAGAAACCTGTCTCTTAAGCAAACAAACCCATAAAGATAACTTTCTTTAAAATGTTTTTTTAGCCTGAGGATATGGCTCAGAATGTTTGCTTAGCATGCATGAGGTCCTTGTTTTCTGCTTTTGCTGGTATATAGAAATGTGATTGATTTATTTCCCTAAATTTTAATTGTATATCTGGTAATGTTACTCTAGGCTCTTCTTTGTTCATTGGTAGCTTCTATCAAAAATTTTAGATATACACAGTAACTTCTGCAAATACTGATAGTTTGGTTTCTTCCTTTCCTTATACCTTTTTCCCCTCTGTATTACTGCGATGGCTCGGACTTCAAGTATAATATTGAAGAAAAGAGGTGATGGTAGGCATTCTTGTTTTGTAATTTTATGTTGGTTTGTTATTGTTGTCTTCTATAAGAAACAAAACATATTTTAGCTAGTTTTTAAATATGTTCTAAAGGTAGAAATTTAATTAGATTTTTTGGAACAAAATAACAGCAAACTTGCTACATACTTTGGTAATAATCTAGATGTATGAAGAAGCCTATGGATATTTATAATCATGGAATTGCAACCTGTTCTAAGTTAGTTTGAGGTTTTTCATATATATATATATATATATATATATATCATATATATGCTTATATATACTTTTATTCATCTAATATAGATGTATAGAAGATAAATCTGTTTTCTTCTACTATACAAACTGGTAACTCCAAAATAATGATAGAAAGCAGTATTCCTTACAGTGATTTGTTTTGTTTTCTGATTGTTATGGGGGAT
Source organism: Dipodomys ordii (assembly GCF_000151885.1). Taxonomy (NCBI): domain Eukaryota; kingdom Metazoa; phylum Chordata; class Mammalia; order Rodentia; family Heteromyidae; genus Dipodomys; species Dipodomys ordii. The sequence goes on along the minus strand of NW_012267294.1, from coordinate 1,669,742 downwards.
TTGATCCTGATACCTTTCTCGTTAGTAATGCTTGTGTGAATATGTCTTCTGTGTACCACCAAGTTGTTCATTCTCTCCTAGGTCCTATCAGTAGTATCCTGGTGAATAAGTATGGCAGCCGCCCAGTCATGATTGCTGGTGGTTGCTTGTCTAGCTGTGGCCTCATTGTGGCTTCTTTCTGTAACACTGTACAGAAACTTTACTTGTGTATTGGAGTCATTGGAGGTAAGCTGCTACTGATTCATTTTCACACACTCATTACTTTGTGGACTAGTGCAGCATTTATCTGTCTATTCTTTTGAGATGCATTAGAAAATATACTGAGTGTTTTTTAAGAGTTTAGATGGATTAAGAATAATGTAAAAGTAAGCTTTTAAATGCAATACCTTTATTTGTTAAATAAACAAGTTAAAATTTTTTGTCTTTCCCTTCTTGTCTTTTCCTACTCTCTCCTCCCCTCCCTGTCTTTCTTCCTTTCCCTTAAGAAAGGTAATAGTGATAGGTATAGAGTATGGTCCAGTGACTTGTTCCCACTCAGCATAAAATTTTCCCTGAAAATTGGCTCCATTTGGACTTGGAGAGATGGTGCCGAATTTTGTGGTAAAGAAGCCAGATGTATTTTCAGAGTGAAGGGCACACCTGAGAACTTCCTTCCCCTGCCTTCTTGTTTTAAGTACTGGGGGAGTAAACTCAAGGCCTTCTAGATCATTCTAGGCAAGCATTCTACCACTTGAGCCACATCCCCATCAATTGCTCTCCTTTTGAATAACTAAATTTAAAAAATAAGCCCAGGCACCGGGCATCCCTCCCAGTGTCAAGGTCACAAATGTCAAGACAAAGCTGAAGCTGGAAGCAAGTGGCTCTTGTTATGCTAGTAATTCTAGCTACTCAGGAGACTAAGGATCATGGTTCAAAACTAGCCCAGGCAGAAAAGCTTATGAGGCTCTTCCAGTTAACCAGAAAACAGGAAGTGGAGGTGTGGCTCAAGTGGTAGAGCACCAGTCTTGAGCTAAAAACACTAAGCACAAGCATGAAGCCCTGAGCTCATTCCTCAGTCCCTGTACCAGCAGAAGAAAAAAGAGGAAGAAGAGGAGGAGGCAAGGAGGAGGAGAAGGAGGAGGAACTACAAATAATATAAAAATACACATCATTCATACTTCTATAATTCAAAGTAAACCACCAATAAAAAGAAAGACCATTTGACCATTTCCTGTTTTATGCCATATCTGCTCATACATCTTCCTATGCACACACATAGCACACACACATACACACATAATTATTTTCAAACAAAAAGAAGATGAAGTTATATGTTATGTTGTAATAGCTTTGGGGTTTAGGTTTCACTTAGGGCTTTGTACATGCTAAGCATGTGCTCTACCACTGAGTTACACCCCTAGCCTATTACCAACTTTTTTAACTTTATACATCATGCACATAATTTCCTATCTCAGTAAAGATACATTGAATAAATGCTGTAATTTATTTTACCATTCTCTGATGGATGTACATGTAGAGATTTTTCACATTTTTTACTAATTTTTTTCTCTTAATATATATTTTTATTGTGAAGATATTGTACAAGGGGTTACAGTTACATGAGCAAGGTAATGAGTACATTTCCTATCAAACATTGTTACACTCTCCTTTATTTTTCCCCTATCATCCCTTTCCTCCCCACCTCCCCAACTTTCCCTCCCCTCTCCCATCCACCCTCACCCCGCAAAGTTGTAAAGTTCGTCTTCAAAATAGTGTCTTGTTACAATGGGTCATCCTGTATCCTTATTTCAGCATTTTGTTATTTCCCTTCCCCTTCCCAAATTAGAAAAATGTATATACAAGATGAAGGACACCGGAATCAAATACAGTGACAACAGAAGTTGTACCATGGGGAAAGAACATTCAAAGAAACAAAAAAAATCACATAGTACATTATAAGTACATTAAAAAGAACAGCAACAAAAATTAAACCTCTTGTGTCCCTATCTTGGGGTTCATTTCACTTAGCATCTGGTTATATGGTTATATGTACATAGCTTTTGACCTCTTCTGCTTGTCCTAGACATATACTAGTTATTGTAGATAATGGAAACCATGGGACCTATGTTTCTTTGGGCCTGGCTTACTTCACTTAATATGATTTTTTTCCAAGTCTTTCCATTTCCAACAAATGGGGTGGTGTCATTCTTTCTTATGGAGGCATAGAATTCCATTATATATATATCACATTTTCTTGATCCATTCATCTACTAAGGGGCATCTGGGTTGGTTCCATATCTTAGCTATGGTAATGCTGCAATAAACATAGTTGTGCTGGTAGCTTTAGTATGGCCTTGTTTGTGATCATTTGGGTAAATGCCTAAAAGGAGGATTGCTGGATCATAGGGGAGCTCTATGTATAGTCTTTTGAGGAACCTCCATACTACTTTCCAAAGTGGTTGAACAAGTTTGTATTCCCACCAACAATGCAGTAGGGTTCCCTTTTAGCCACATCCCTTCCAGCATCTGTTGTTATTAGATTTCTTGATTCTAGCCATTCTAATTGGGTGAGGTGGAATCTCAATGTTGTTTTAAGCTGCATTTCTTTTATGACTAAAGAAGTTGAGCATTTCTTCATGTGTCTATTGGCCATTCTTATTTCATTTTCAAAGAAGTCTCTCTTTAAATCTTTAGCCCACTTATTAATGAGGTAGTAGTTTCTTTGAGGATTTGTTGTTGGGGGATTTAATTTTTTTTGAGTTCTAAATATATTTTAGATATGAGACCCTTGTCTGTTGTATGGCTAGTGAAGATCTTCTCCTAATCTGTGGGCTTTCTATTGATCTTGCTAGCTATGTCCTTTGCCATGCAGAAGCTCTGCAATTTCATGCAATCCCATTTGTCCAACCTTTCTTTCATTTATTGTGTTTCTGGGTCTCTATTAAGAAATTTTTGGCTTTTCCAAAGAGCACTAGGACTTCTCCTATTCCTTCCTGTAATGTTTTCAGTGTGTCTGCTGTGACTCTGAGGTCTTTGATCTATTTGGAGTTGATTCTGGTGCAGGGTGATATATAAAGATCTAGCTTTAGTTTTCTACAGGTGTTTAACCAATTTTGCCACCACCACTTACTGAAGAGTCTTTCTTCCATTCTATTATTTTAGCTCCCTTATCGAAGATTAGGTGGCTATAGGTCTGAGGGTTTATTTCTGGGTCTTCAGTTCTATTCCATTGGTCCTCAGGTCTGTTCTTGTGCCAGTACCAACTGTTTTGATTAGTAGAGTTTGAAGTTTGGTATTGATATTCCTCCAGCACTGTTCTTTCTGCTAAGGATAGTTTTTGCTGTTCGGAGTCTTTTATTGTTCCATATGAATTTTTGGAGTGTCTCTTCTATTCCCTTGAAGAATGAGGTTGGGATATTGATGGGTATTGCATTGAGTTTGTAGATAGCCTTGGGAAGTATTGACATTTTCACGATGTTAATCCTCCCAATCCAGGAGCACAGGAGGTTTTCCCACTTCCTTAGTTCTGCTTAATTTCCTTTTTCAGGTTTTTAAAGTTTTCATCATAGAGGTCCTTCACTTCTTTAGTTAACTCCTAGGTATTTTATTTTTTGTGAGGCTATTACAAAAGGAAATGCTTTACTGATTTCAGCCACGCTCTTCTCATTATTAGCATACAGGAAAGCCATTGATTTTTAAGGGTTAATTTTGTATCCTTCTACTCTGCCAAAGTTTTTAATCAGCCTGAGTAATTTGGGAGTGGAGTCGATGGGGTTCTTTAAATACAAGATCATGTCATTTGCAAAGAGGGAAAGTTTTACTTCATCTTTCCCTATTTGGATCCCCTTTATGTTTGCATCTTGTATTATTGTTCTAGCTAGGCATTCTAATACTAAATTGAAGAGGAGTGGAGAGAGTGGACATCCTTGTCTTGTTCCTGAATTTAGAGGAAATGGCCTTAGCTTTTCACCATTAAGTATAATGCTGGCTGTAGGTTTGTCATGCACTGCCTTTATTATACTGAGGAATGTTCCGTGGATTCCTAGGTTTTCCAGAGCTTTCATCATCAAGGGGTGTTTGATCTTGTCAAATGCTTTTTTTGCATTTATTGAGATAACCATATGGTTCTTATCCTTGCTCTTGTTGATGTGATGAATTATGTTAATTGATTTGCATATACTGAACCAGCTTTGCATCCCTGAAATGAATCCTGTTTGATTGTGGCATATGATATTTTTGATGAGTTGTTGAAGTCGATTGGACAAAATTTTGTTGAGAAGTTTTGCATCGATCTTCATCTAAGAAATAGGTCTATAGTTCTCTTTCTTTAATGAGTCCCTGCATTGTTTTACGATGAGGGTTATGATGGCTTCATAGAAGGATTTTGGTAGTGAACTTTCAATTTCATTCAAGAATTGGAGGAATATTGGTGTGATCTCTGCTTTGAAGGCCTTGTAGTATTCAGCTAACATTTTTTACCATTGATAATCAGTGTTCCCATGACTTCTCTGTACATCTTTATGGCAGTGATTTTTTTTCCAGTTCTAAGAGTTGAAGTCAGAGCCTCAGGTAACTCTACCACTTGAGCCACACCTCCATCCCTTTTTGTCTTAATTCTTTTTGAGCTGGGGTCTTGATTTTTGCTCAGGCCAACCTGGACCACAATCCCCTATTTATGCTTCCCGCAAAGCTGTGATGACAAGCATTCGCCACTTAGCCCAGCTTTCCCATGGAGGCTTGTACCACCCAAAAGTATTTTTACTTGCTTGGTATCTTTCTGTGTTTGTGAGACTTATTCTTTCTCTTCTTGGATCTCAGTTTCATGTTCCTTTGGAAAGCTAATATTATGAGATTAAACAGTATCCCACAATTGTTATCTTCTGGTTGTTAGAGTGAAAACAGTTACTTCAACATTATAGTGTAAGCCTGATATGTGCTACATAAAGAGACATAGAATCTGTGAATGTTTCTTAAAACGATTCAATGATCTACCAGTTACAATAACCTCTTCCATAATTATGATAATTTGCCTTCTTTCCATTCCGTTTCTTTTTCTAGTTAATTAATAACAAATATGTTTTACATTCACTATAGTACATAGTGGTTTTTTTCCCCTTTCCTAGGTCTTGGGCTTGCATTCAACTTGAACCCAGCTCTGACTATGATTGGCAAGTATTTCTATAAGAAGCGACCATTGGCCAATGGACTGGCCATGGCAGGCAGCCCTGTGCTCCTTGCTACACTGGCTCCTCTCAATCAGACTCTCTTTGATATCTTTGGCTTGAGAGGAAGCTTCCTTATTCTTGGGAGCCTCCTACTACACTGCTGTATAGCAGGATCCCTGATGCGACCAATAGAGCCCAAGCCAACCCACACAAAGAAAACTAGGTCCAAAGAATCTCTTCAGGAAGCTGGAAATTCTTGTGCAAAGAAAGATACAGATGATGCAAATGCAGCGTGTCATCGCGTGACCCTGGAAGAGGAGAAGCTATCAGTCTTCCAGACAGTTAACCAAGTGCTGGATTTGTCACTGTTCACCCACAGAGGCTTTGTTCTGTACCTCTCTGGTAATATGATAATGGCTTTTGCACTGGGTGCACCCTTAGTCTTTCTTAATAGTTATGCCAAGAGTCAACATTATGCTAGTGAGAAGGCTGCCTTCCTTCTCTCTATTTTGTCTTTTGTGGATATTATAGCCAGACCTTCTATGGGAATCGTAGCCAACACAAAGTGGGTAAGACCCAAAATCCAGTATTTTTTGGCTGCTTCTGTTATAGCAAATGGCATGTGTCATATGATACTACCTTTATCCTCCAGCTACATTGGGTTCTGTGTCTATGCGGGATTCCTTGGCTTTGCCTTTGGGTGGCTCAGCTCCATATTGTTTGAAACACTGATGGACCTCGTTGGACCCCAGAGATTTTCCAGTGCAGTGGGCTTGGTGACCATCATGCAATGCTGCCCTATCCTTTTGGGGACACCACTTTTAGGTATAGTATGATTCTCTACTTCTAGGGTTTTTTTAACCATGAAATGGGTATACCGGATGGGCACAGTGACAGAGATCCTTAGCTATCTGGTGGAAAAAGCAAGTCTTCCCCATGTCTTCCCCATGCTGTCGGCACAGTGTTTGGCACAGCATGCTCACCCAAATAGTTATAGTATGAGATTAAGTTGACCTACCTAGCAAGCTAAGAGGAAAATTTTAAGAAAACAAATATAGTTATTATAGAAAATTTGCAATATACAATGCCTCCTTCTGAGTACTAAATAGCAATTTTATTTTAATCAAGAAATCTCAGAACTGTTCAAAACCACAATAGCTATTAGGGAAGGGATTACAGTGTACCACAGGTTGCTGTAATTGTTTTGTAAAACCTGTCACATTTCACAGGTCTTTGGAGCTAGCAGTGATATTGATTAGTTGATAAATGAAGAACTATAGGCTTCTAAAATTAAAATAACTAGCCCAAAATCTCACAGCAAGTAAGCAACCCTAAAACTTGAGGATTATTCTCTTAGAATCCCACATCTTGCCAGGGTCTAGTGGCTAATCAAGAGGTTGAGATCTGACAATCTGGTTTGAAGCCAATACAGGCAGACAAATCCAAGAGACTGTTTATTCTCCTATTATCCAGCAAAATCCCTGAATTGGAGGAATGGCTGAAATGATAGAACACCAGCCTTGAGTGGAAAAAAAAAAAGAACCAAAAGCTCAAGGCTATCCCAGTACTGTCACTCCCTACTGACTTTTTGAAACTCCTCCCTCTATTCTACCTATAGCTAGTGAGTCTCCACATCCTGTCAGGTTTTATCCCTTGAATCTTTAGTCTGCCCATTTGTCCTCATCACAACCTACCACCCTTAGTCAAAATCCTGTCTGCTGTTGAGACTGCTGTTAACAGTAGCTTCCTAACTGGTCTGCCTGTGTCGGCTCCAGCTGTTCTGTGCCGTACACCTCTCCCTCTGCTTCTCATTGTTCTTCGCTAGAAATCAGATTCCTTCATGTGACCTTCTGTACTGCAGAGCCCAGCCACATCTGTCTTCTCTAGCTCTATGTCCTACCACCAGCCCTTTGCTTTTGGGTCCAACAACTTGGGCCTTTGCTTCCCCTTACACACCATGTTTCTTCCTACCCCTTTGCCTTTGTACTTGCTGTTAGCTTGGAGCCTCTCCCTACCCACTTCTAAATGATCCCTATCCTCCTGCAATTCTCAGCTCAATTGACTCGGTGGACTCAATTGAAGCCTTCACCCCACTTCTGAGTCCCAAATTTTCCATTTTCCATTAAGAGCTCTCTATTTTCCAGTAAGAGCACTCCTTCTGTGTAATTCTGAACACTCCCGCTGAAGTAGGGGTATTGTGTCCTGTACCCACCCTTGCCCTCAGAGCCAGTGCTGGAGAACGGCAATCACTGTGATGAGTGATGGTAAGTTAGGAAACAGTGTGATATCCCATACAGACTGGTTTGGATGAGTAAAGAATAGTGTTTACCAAAGTTTATTTCTAGACAGAGTAGTTTGATGAAATGTAATAAACTTTGTGTAACTAGGATTTCATGGCCAAAAACTAACATTAATTTGGAAATGCCAAACTAATGAATGTGCATTACTACCAACCTCATAAAGCCTTGAAGAGGAGGATATGATACAGCATTTGACTTTGGCTTTAAAACATGAGAAGTGTCTCACAAAAGGCACTGAAGCCAGTCTTCCTGGCTTAAATCCAAGCAAGTTCTCTTACCAGTTTTGTGACCTTGGACAAGTTACTGAGTGACTCTGTCTTTCAGGTCTCATATCTGCACAAGAGAATGATAGAAGCTATGTGTTGTGAAGATTAAGTGCTTAGAATGGTGGGAAAGTGTGGCTGTTCTTAGCCTATCCACAAGAACAGTCTGTGGGAAATGCTGGTAAAGAAGGAACATTGGGGGTTGGGTATGTGGCATAGTGGTAGAGTGCTTCCCTCGCATGCATGAAGCCCTGGGTTCAATTCCTCAGTACCACATAAACAGAAAAAGCTGGAAGTGGCACTGTGGCTCAAGTGGTAGAGCACTAGCCTTGAGCAAAAGAAGTTCAGGGACAGTGCCCAGGCCCTGACTTCAAGGCCTAGGACTGGCAAAAAAAAAAAAAAATGTGTTGGCCTTGGACAGCTGGAATAGCTCAATAGCCTTGGACAAGTCTCCTAATGTCTTTTGAACACCAAATTTGAATATTATCTATTGAAACAAATGATCTATGTTCTTCCTAATTCCAAGGGCTGCTTTTATTTTTCCAAGTTGCTAAAGAAAAAGAATAACAAGGACTGGGATTGTGGGTTAGTGGTAGAGTGCTCACCTAGCATGCATGAAGCCCTGGGTTTGATTCCTCAGAACCACATGAACAAAAAAAGCTGGAATAGAGTACTCAGGCCCTGAGTTCAACCCCCAGGGCAGAAAAGAAAGAAAGAAAGAAAGGAAGGAAAGAAAGAAAGAGAGGGGGAGAGGAAGGAAGGAAGGAAAGAAAGAAAGAGAGGGGGAGAGGAAGGAAGGAAGGGAGGGAGGGAAGGAGGAAGGAAAGAAAGAAAATAAAAATATACAAGGCTACTCAAAAGCATTGAGTGTATACATATAAGATGGGTAACTTTTTAGCAGTTCCATTTTATACATATTTGTCATTTGTAAGTTCATTGGTGATTGAACAGATCTTCTGCTTTGTTTGGGAAAGGGTAGTTACACTTCCTTTCACACATAGATCTTTGTTCTTCACATCTCCAGGCCGTCTAAATGACATATACGGAGAGTACAAATACATGTACTGGGCATGCGGTGGCATCCTAATTGTTGCTGGGGTCTATCTCTTCGTTGGCATGGGCATCAATTATAAACATATGGAGGAAGAGCAGAAAGCACCGGAGAAGCAGAAAGGGGAAGGCAAAGAGGAAGAGACCAGTGCAAGTGTTGACAAGAAGCCAAAAGAAGTCACTAAAGCAGCAGCATGTACAGAACAGAAAAGCCCCAAGGAGAAGCATCTGGTCTGGAACCGTGCATGATATGAGAAGCTTTTGTTCACAAATACTGGAAACATTCTCTGAGTTGTGTTCTAACCAGTAACAGTTAAGGTCTATGGTGAGTCAAACAAGTGTCCACTGATGGAATTTCAATTTTATTCCTTCACAGCAGTCTAAAAAAAAGAAAATCACATCCCTTGGGGGCAAGGAGTTTTTAAAGAATAAGGGAAGGAAGAAAATGGCTTTTATTTGAGCTTAGATTGATTAAGGTATACTTTACATACTGTAGAATCTCACAAGCCCCCTTCCTGTTTTGTTGTGTTTTGTTTTGAGACATGGTATCCCTATGTAGCTCAGGCTGGACTCAAACTCATATTAGTCCTGCCTAAAACCTCAGAGTCCTAGAATTACAGGCCTGACACCTTCCACGTACATACACTGGTACACACACCTAGTGGCACATCACACCACTCAGGAAACTGAGAGAACTTCATCTTTAGTTTGAAGTTCGTCTGAGCTACATAGTGAGAACTTGTGTCAAAGAAGAGAGAAAGGAAGGAAGGAAGAGCGAAAGGAAGAAAGAAAGAAAAAGAAAGAAAGAAAGAAAGAAAGAAAGAAAGAAAGAAAGAAAGAAAGAAAGAAAAGAAAGAAAGAAAAGAAAGAGAAAGCAGAAAGAACAGAAAAAAAAATGTGTGTTCTCACCATTCTTGGAAGAAAATCAACCAATCAGCAATGCACATGAAAAAGAATCAGCCAATCAACAGGATCCCCATTAATCTCATGAATACCTTTCCCCAACCCCATAGATCACATTGGCAGAGCAGTAGCAACATACCCCTTGTGCTTGCCTGCCTGCTGGTTTTCCTTGAACAGCAACCTAATAAACCATTTTTTCCTCTTCTTGGTCCATTCTTCTACCAACCTGTAGCTCTAAAATTCCTAACACTATTAGTTTGTCTCTTCCAACATGGAATAAATGAGATCATTTAGTGGCTAAGAGAATATAAATTATTTGGTCTTTTTCCCCAGTTCCAGGCACACAGGTCCTAAAACCCTTAGGGTCTTCACAGTGTCTTTTGACTACTAATAAGATGACTTGTGGATAGAGCCTTTAGTTGGTTTCGGGGAGTGGGGGGAGTCTGGTCTCTATTATGATCTAGAGGTGTTTGGCAAGGCTAGAACTTTGAGTTCCACCCCCTCAGTTCTGGAGATGGTAAGGAACTAGAGTTTGAGTACAAACACTAAGGCTAATGATTTAATGTTAGGCCTACATCATGAAAGCACCAGAAAGCTGCCAAGCTACAGTGTTTGGTGGGCTTGATGGTGCCAAAAAATAACATGCAACCTAGTACCTCTTAGTCCATGCCATTAACCTGTGCCTTGCCCTAGCATATCTTCTATGTCTACTCTTGGGTTGTATTATCTATATAATAAACCATTAAATGTATATGAGGTGATTTCCTGAGTTCTATGAGTTGTTACAGCAAATCATCAAATTAAAAAGAGCCATGGAAATGCCTAGTTTATAGCTAGCTGATCAACTGCAGGGCAGCCTGCAACTTGGTGTCTGTGGGCGCAGATCCTTGAACCTGTGAAGTTTGATACTATGGTAGTTAGTAGTAGAAGGCTGGTGGGTGATCGTTCATATTGGAAACCCAGCTCGTTGGGTGTCAGAAATGTCATGAGTAGTCTGGAAATGTCACTGTGAAATGCATTACTGTACTTTGTACAATTAATATGGATTAGTAAATATAATTTTTTAAAAAGAAGTGAGCCTTGTGTTTGGCTTCTTTTGTACAGCGTCATGGTTTATGATTTGTGTGTGTGTTGTTCCATTTGTCAGCACTTTTTTGCTCTTTATTGCTCAGTAGTATCTCTTTGTATGGATGGACCACAACTGTATATTCATTCACTCGATGATAGATACTTTGGTCTTTTAAATGTTGGGGCTATATGAATAAAGCTGCTATAAACATTTGCCTATTCTCTTAGATAAAGCTAGGGTTGTCATTACTGAGTTGTACAGCAAGTACATGTTTAATTTTACATGCAACTAAGTAACTACTTTCTAAGTGGCTACAATTTTGCAGTCCCATGGCAATGTAAGGAATTCTGGATTTTCTGCTTCCTTGTCAGCAGTTATTTATTATTAGTCGTGTGTGTGTGTGTGTGTGTGTGTGTGTGTGTGTGTGTGTGTGTGCATGCGCACGTGTACATGCACGCTCCCATGCTGGTAAGCATGTTGATCTTGGAGCTTGAACTCAGAGCCTGGGCACTGTCCCTGAGCTTTTGTGTTCAAAGCTAGCACTCTACCGCTTGAGCCACAACTCCACTTCCAGCTTTTTTGATGGTTAGGTGGAGATAAAGCTCTCACAGACTTTGCTGCACAGGCTGGTTTTGAACCGTGATCCTGAGATCTCAGCTCCTGAGAAACTAGGAGTACAAGGCATGAACTATCAGCCCTTGGCCTATTGTTAGTTGTTCTTGTTTTTTTAATGCTCCCATTTTAGTAGGTCTGTAGTATGGCTTAATTTATGTTTCCTTGACAATGCAGTGACTAGTGATATTAGTCATTTTTTTCATATACTTGTCATCCATATATTTTTAGTGAAGCTTTGTTTTTCTAATTCTAACATCTAAGAGATATTAAATTACTTGCTTTTCTTGTTTATCAAACTCGGTGATTTTTCAAGTTATGTGACAGTAAAATGAATATGTTTGAAAAATCCATAAATATGCTGCAATAAATTTAAATAGATGTTTATGAAGTCTAGTAACAAGGAAATATCTATGTTACAAGCATAATACAGCATTAAGGGAAAAGGCAGAGTACCAACTAGTTAGGTCAATATAGACAACATACTCTTGGAGAAAGACAGGAAGGCAATATACACAGAATTCCACCCATCCTTGTGTTTGGATGGTGACTTTTCCCATTTATTCCAATTTTCCTACATATAACTATGATTGCTACCTTGTCACTAATAACAAGAGGAAAGAGAAATAAGTTGGAAATAGAAGGCATCTAGCAAGAGACATTGTCTCCTAGAAAACGAAGCTACTGTGAGTGTGACATGGAACCCAGCAGCACCTTAGTCTCCAGTTGTCACCTTGCTGTTGTGTTGCACAGGGCCATGTTGCACTTGACCTCCTTCCCGCTGCCAGGTGTCTTGGAGACAGTATTCTGCGGCTGCCCTTCTGAGTGTGTCAGCTGCAAGGGGATGTGTCATTCAAGAAGCTAGAGATTCAACGCACACCCACCTCACAAGTTATGATTGTTGCTGAGATCTGCAAGAGAAAATCCATAGCAGTGATGTCACAAAAAGATAGGGTGATGATGGCTGGCAGAAGAAGTCTACCTTTCCACATTTTCACTAACAGATACCACTATTGACACAGGCTGTCCAAGCACTTTCCTACGCATTGGGAATCCAGTAGTAGCGAAATACAATTGTCTGAAATCCATAGACAATTTTTCTAGTAGTGGAAGACAGCTGATACACATGTAAGTCATAAGGAAGAACATTTTCAAAGTAGCCCAATAGATATAAGATTTGCCTTTATTCATTCTTTCACCAAATGGTATTTTGGGGGAGCACTGTCTATGTTCTTGATGCATGGAAGGAAAAGAAATAACAGTGAGCAAGAAGAAGTTCCAAGCCCATATGAAGTCTGTATTTGACAGCCAAACTGTAGTAGAGCCTGAGGCACCTGACCCAATCCTCGAGTGCTAAAAGTCCACAAGTCCATTCTCAAGCAAGTCAGTCAACGTCTTGGTCACAGACAAGACAAGGGTAATGCAATTGTGAAAATTATCTATGAAAGTGGGTAGCTACTCTTTCCCGGTAGCTTCCCACTTTTATGTTAACATACATTAACATACAGAGATTTTATAATAATGCCCTAGATGCATACAATGTGCTTTCAACAAGTTCATACTTTTTAGTATGTTCCCTTAGCCCATCTTCCTCACCTCTTTTACAAACAGTGTTTGGTGGGTTTCACTCTACTGTCTTTATATATAGGTGTATATGTGTATGGATATGTAAATATAGATAGATATACATATTCACGTTGAATCCTCCTCACTACCCCTAGTCCCTTCTCCTTTCTTCCCCGCTCCTGCTAATTTCCTTACCATGGCAATCCTGTCCCATTGTCATTACCATTATTACTAATAATGTTATTATGACTATTAATCAGCACCATCATTTTAGGTCTAGATGCCATGTATGGGATATATAGATGAAATTTGGAGTTTTGAATTTGGCTTCCCAGTTCCATCCATTTTCCTGCAAATGCCACCATTTTATTCTTCACTATAGCTGAACAACACTCCATAGTGTATATTTACCACATTTTTATTCTTCACTATAGGTGAACAACACTCCATGGTGTATATATGCCACATTTTTTTTATCCGTTCCTCAGTTGTTGGACATTTGGGGTGATTCCACAACTCAGCTATTGTGAAGAATGCTGTGATTAACATGATGTGTGGGTATCACTCTTATATGTTGATCTACACTCCCTTGGATGTATACTAAAGCAGATACATACTTGTACAGCAGGTTTGTAAGGTGAATCTCGTTTTAGTTTTTATGAACTTCCATATTGAGGTTCAGTATTTACGTTCCCACCAATAGTGTATTAGGATTTCTTTTCCTTCCTCATCCTTACCAGTATTTATTCTTAGAATCTCAGAGTAGTTTTAATTTCAGTTTTTTGACAAGGGATACTGAACATTCCATTTATTTATTAGCCATTTGTTCTTTGGAAAACTATCTGTTCCATTCATTTACTCGTTTAATTGGATTTTTTTTCTTTTGGTGTTTTACTTTTTGAGCTCTTTGTATGATCTGGGTATTAATCCTTTATCTGCTTAATAGGTGGAAAGATTTTTCTCCAATTCCATACATTGTATCTTGATTTTGGTATTGTTAATTTTAATGTGCAGAAGCTTTTTAATTTTATGCAATACCATTTATCAATTCTTGCTCTTATTTCTTGAGCAACTGAAGTCCTGTTCCAAAGATAATTTCTTCCATTTATATCCTCCATTGTTTTCCTGTAGTATTTTTTAATTTTCAGATCTTACATTAAGATCGTTGATATATTTTTAGCTTATTTTTGTACAGTGTAAGGGATAGGTTTCTAGTTTCAGTAATCCATTTGTCCAGCACCATTTGTTGAAGAGAGTATCTTTTCTCCAAAGTTGTTTTTGGCATCTTTGTCAAAAGTCAGATGACTACATCTGTGTGGTTTAAGTTCTAGGTCTTCTATTCTGTTACATTGATTTTTGTGTCTATTTTTGTGCTAGTATTACAGGGTTTTTGTTTTTGTGGGGGGGGGTTGTTTGTTTTTTTGTCACTCATGGGGCTTAAACTCTGGGCTTGGGTGCTGTCCCTCAGCTCTTCAGCTCAAGGCAAGCACTCTACCGATTGAGCCACAGCACCACTTCGGTTTTCTAGTGGTTTATTGGAGATAAGAGTCTCACAAACTTTCCTGCCCGGGCTGGCTTTGAACAGTGATCCTCAGATCTCAGCCTCCTGAGTAGCTAGGATTATAGGTGTGAGCCACCAGCGCCCGGCTTAGTATTACATTTTTTGTTACTATAGCTCTGTAGCATGTGAAGTGCGGTGTTATGATAGATATCTCCATCATTTCTTCCTTTGGTCAGGATTTCTGAATTTTACATTTCTATATGAATTTTAGAATTGATTTTCCTACTTTTTTTCTAAAAATGGCATGGGATTTTTATGAGAATTGCATTAGCCTGTAGATTACATTCTGTAGTAAATGCAATTTCACAATGTTAATTCTAACAATCCATGATGAAATAACCTTCTTTGTCTCTTCTGAATAATTTTGGTTGCATACTCTCACCCTAAGCCAACGTTTGCCTTTATCAATGGTGTGTTTCTTGTAGGCACCAAATGGCCAAATGTAACTTCCTCCAATTTATATCTTTTGACTGGAACAATAGGACTATTAATGTTAAAAGGCGTGTAATATTATCTGTCCTTGTTTTGTGATGTTTGCTTCTTTTCTAATCTTCATTTGCTAGTCTACACCTGTAGTAGAATTTATTCTTTTCTGTACTTTCCTGGTTGTGTTGCTTACGTATCTTCTTTATTGCTGACTTAGTTTTTGTTTCTCATAGAAGGTCTGATTTTCCTTCAAATATGAAAGATAGCTCTACTGAATACATTAATCTAGGTCCACAGTATTTTTTTTGCCAGTCCTGGGGCTTGAACTCAGGGCCTGGGCACTGTCCCTGAGCTTCTTTTTGCTCAGGGCTAGCACTCTACCACTTGAGCCACAGCGCCACTTCCAGTTTTTTCTGTTTATGTGGTACTAAGGAATCTAACCCAGTGCTTCATGCATGCGAGGCAAGCACTCTACCACCAAGCCACCTTCCCAGCCCACAATAATCATTCTATATATCTATATATCATTCTATAATCTCCTTGCTTCTAGAGTTTCTGGTGAAATATTTGATACTATTCTGATATGTTTACCATCATATGTAATTTTTCACTTCTCTTTTGTAGGATTCAAAATTCTTTTTCTTCTGTATATTTGCTGTTTTAACTATTTGCTGTTTGGGGTGTTTCTTTCTGGTCTTTCCCATTTGGTATTCAAAAGCCTCCTATATATAGATGATCTCAAGACTGGGGAAATTTTCACCTGTTATTTTATGGAATATGTTTTCTATTCCTCTAGCTTGTATTGTATCTTGTATTGTATTGTATCTCCTTTAATATCCATAATTTGTAGACTTGGTCTTTTGGTGGTATCTGAGAGGGACTCATGTTCTATTTGTACTATCTTAGTGTTTTTTCTTTGTCTTTTTCTGATTGATCTAATTCTACTTTATTATCTATATGATACCCTATTTTCATTTGGTTCCATTCTAATAGCCAGTCTTTTCCCTGAGGATTTTTGTTTGTTTGTTTGGAGGAGGGGGTATTCTGATTTTTTTGTTGTAGTTGTTTTTTGCCAATACTGGGTCTTAAATCCAGCACCTCATAGTCTCACTCAGCTTTTATCACTCACAGCTGATGTTCTTTAACTTGAACCACTCCTCCTGTTTTGGATATTTGCTAGTTAATTGGAGATACAAGTCTCTCAGATTTGTCTTCCCAAGGTCTTTGAACTGAGATCCTCCAATCCCAGTCTCCTGAGTTGCTAGAATTATAGGCATGAGCTAACTGACTTTTTACACTTGAGTAATTAAGCATGTCATTTCCAGGACATGCCCTGAACGTCGTATTTCATTCAGCTGCTTATTTGAGTTCTCTTTTAGTCCATTCAGTTCTTCATTTGCATCCTCCAAAATTAATTTAGGTACTTGTACATGGGGTGTCTTTGTTTGGTTTTAAAATTGTATTTCTATGTTGCAATTTATGCACTTGTAGCCAAATCATTGATTGGAAGTTTTGATCACCTGTAGTCTTTCAGCTGAGATTGTTACAATGTTTAGGTCAGACAGTGTTGTGGTTCCGTTGTGGTGCTATTTCTCACCTCTAGACTCCCTCACTGAACTGGAGGTAGCCAAGCATTCACCCACATGCTCTGGACTTGATCCCTAGCACTGCTCAGATTGAGGTAAACAAGCTGGAGTCTCTTGTAAGAAGGGTTAATTGTCACCTAAGCAAGATTTTCATGGAAGCATTCCTGCTTGTGTACTGGGGGCCACTGTTGGATACACAGAACTCTCCTTCCTGTGGGCTGAACAGGTTCTTACTTGCTCTATAAGATTCCCACTTTATATCCCTAGGGGAAGCAAGCATCCAAGACTCTGGTGACCCCCAAATGCATCCAAAAGTGTAAGAAAGGAACAGCATTGAGTTCTACACTGCCTAGAAAAGAACTGGAGGACCTCATGATCCTGCTGGTTAATATTAATACTCACAGACTGTCTAATAGTTTACCTCCCTCTGAAGAGGTAGTGGTAGTTTCATGATTCAGCGTCTAAACTATAGGACTTTACGCTCCCAAGGTAACCAAAACACACCAGGTTGTAATTCACAATGGCAGATCTTGGTGATTTAAGGCCCTTTCCAATAATTTGCCTCCTTGTTGGCAGAAGGCAGTGGTTCAGAGGGCGTGAGCCTGACCCATCTACCAGTCAACACACCCAGCCAGGAAGCAGGCCTTACAGGCTGAATACTAAACTATCCACAGACTCAACCCTTTCTCCACCTGAGCCTCAGGTGCATGGACTTGCTTCTGAATAGTAATGATGAGGCCTAGAACTACCACAGTGCCCTGCCAGTGGAGTCCCCCCACTGCTTGAACTTTTCTGCAGGATCACATTAAACCCACTCCTCCTCTTGATCATCTTGATCTCATACTCAAGACTCAGTGGTAGGATGTCCCAGGGCTCCTTGCGCTATAATTGTGTTGTATTTTCAGGATCCCAGAGTATCTCCATTTCAAACAATAGGCTTTCTCTGCAGAGAGTGCTGTCTATTGCCCACCAAGATAAGGAAAATGACAGAATATCTTTCTTCATCAAAGCTAGCATTCAACACTAGAGCAATCACTGTGTCACAATGTCCCCTCCCCCAGCCATCCAGGGTTTAAGGCTTGTAAAGAAGCATGGGATTATATTGCAACTAGAATTGCCAAATGGACACCAGGGCCATCTGTACCTTGGGATGGCATCTTCAGCTTCCACAGGAAGCCAACTTTCTCTGTGTTGTCTTGATTTATTTCTTTGTGCTTTTTGCTGTCCTGCTATCCTGTTTGTGATTCTCAATATTCCTCCTCTCTCTGCTTCAAAATAGTCTCTCCAGACTCTGCTTGTTGATGGAGTCAAAATGGTAGACATTCCTAATCCACCATCTTTTTTCAAGTACTTGTAGTGTATATAGGGGGATGTATCAGAAAGTTTCTTTTTTCTTTTGTTATTATGTTTGAGTCTCACTATGTAGCCCATGCGGGTCTTACACTCCTTATGTATCCCAAACTGGCCTTGAACTCTCAAATCCTTCTGCCTCCCCCCCCCCACCGCCCCAACCCAGGGCTGAGATTATAGCTGTGTCCACCACTCCTACAGAAAGTCAACTATGAACTAGACAACCAGAATAATGATGAATAAAGAAACGTTGGTAATAATTACTGTTTACAAAGTCCTTCTCCTTTTATTACAATATAGCATCTAATCATGTAAACTCTTGAAGGCGAGTATAATTAACAGTACTAACCCTCCAAATTCCATGTGGTATTGACACCTGCTTTGCATCCTGGAACTGAAAGCAGACATTAGCAGAAAAGCTAGCCTGTAATTTAATTAATAGGATTGAACCGAGGTTAATTTCTTTGTTTTGATTTTTTTAAAAAGCACCCTGGTTGTGTAAAATTAACATGAAAGGATGCTGAATGAGGAGTATAAAGGAATTCTCTTACTATCTTAGTGACTTCCCTATAAATCAGAAATTACAAGTGAGGAAGAGCATAATGCTGACTCCTTATCTGGTCCCTCCTTCTAGAAGGGCATCTCAGATACGAAGAGTGCAAAGTCAGAGCATTCCAGCTTAGTCCAAGGCCTGAAGCTTATGCAGAACGAAGCCTCTGGAAGCAGAGTGAATTCTGGGTGGCTTTGAAGGGTGCATAAAGGCCAAGCCAACCTCCTGTTCCTACATCTAAATGAGTAAAATGATCCCTGGTCCCCAGAAGTATATACTCTCCTTTGTAAGCCATTTCCTTGGATTTGGAATTCATAATGTGATTTTTAACACTTGTAGACTTTCCTTCCTAGTATGTTTTGCTGTCGCAAGAATGAAAACAGCTTCATTTACCCCTAGTGAGCGCCAGAAGGAAGTGGCTACAGCTGTTAAGCCTTCTTGAGACTGGACACCAAAGCTCATGCATATAACCTTAGCTACTCAGAAGGCTGAGATCTGAGGATTGCAGTTTGAAGCTAGCCCAGGCAGAAAAGTCCATGAGGCTCCTATTAACCAGAAAAAAAAAAGCCAGAAAGTAGAGCTGTGGTTCAAGTGTTAGAGTGCTAGCCTCGAGCAGAAGAAGCCCCCAAACAGTGCCCAGGGCCTGTGTCCAAGCCCTAGTACCACATATTTTTTTAAAAAGGCATTTGAGAAATGGACTGTGAATAGGTGTGCTAGCTGTAAAACTAAGAGAAGTTTCATTAAATTTTTTGTTGTTTTTTATAGATCTGAGGACCAAACTCAAGGCCTTGTATTTACCAGGCAAGTACTTCTCCACTGAGCTAAAAATCTCCAATCTCAATTCATTCATTTTTGTTCCTATGTTTGTTTTTTGCTCTCAGATCTCCACTTTTTTTCATTTTCATTTTTGTAATACTGGAATTTGAACTCAGGACCTATAAGCTTTCTAGGCAGGGCTCTACCACTTGAGTCATACCATATCCCTTTTTTGTTTTGGATAATTTTCAGATAGGGTCACACATTTTTGCCCCCAGCTGTCCTGAACTTTGATCCTCCTACTGACATCACCCACCTAGCTGGAATTACAGGTGCACCCCTTCACACCTGGCTTGTTGAGATGATGATCTTGCTAACTTTTTGTCTAGGCTAGCCTTGAACTGGGGTTCACCTGATACTTGCCTCTTAAGTATTTTTTAATAAGAGGCCCAGAGTCCTTTGTTATTTAGATATAATTCTATATTTTTTCACATTAGAACCTGTGGGAACATTTTGTAAGAATCATGCCAGTTCTAGAGCCAAGTGAATACTAAGCATTATCCAGTTTCTCAAATATTTTATTAAATAAGCAAAAGCCAAGGAAGACTTAGATCTGCGGCCACAGTTTTCTGAGCCACACGTTGCCCTTATCCTTTCCTCCTGGATATTTGGCATCATTTCCCAGCACTGATAAGGTCGGCTGATTGTATAGTGCCGCTTCTATCCTCCCCCTTGTTCCCTTCTTCCCTTCAGCAGGCATAGCCTTGCTAGAACCCCCAGTCTACTCACTCTTCACTTCCCGAATATCCCCAACACCTCCAGTCATGATATAATTATCACAAGGGTCAAACATGACTCATAAATACACAATAATCAGCACAGGACAATGACCTATTTAACTCAAGATGCATTGCATTGTACTTACAAACAGATTTATTGACCCTAAACCACTTTGTACAATTCCTTTAAGATGATCAAAAATTAATAACTTTCAAAAAGATGGATTTAACCCATTCCAGCTCAAGTGATAGAGTGCCAGCCATGAACAAAATGACAACAACAACAGCAGCAATAATAATAATCCTAAATAAGCTGCCCTGAGTTCAAAACCTAGTACAGGCATGTGCGCGCGCATACACACACACACACACACTCACAATCCAGTGTGGAGCTATCCTTGCATATTTGGAAGCTTGAACAAGAAGTTCAACTGAGAAAAACGATAATATACAGCAGTAGAATCAACGGCATACCAATACTTTATCTCTTAAGCAACATCCCTTTTTTCCTCTAGCTACACCATGATCAAACACGCCGCTTGTTCACTTAGAATGAGAGGACCAAGAATGTCTTAAGCCAAGCGACTTTACATTCCTACTGTCCCAGATGAATGGGATGAGTGGATCCCATCCATGAGATGGGGGATTCCCTCTCCTATAGATCTTGAGGTTTATGCATGAAAAACATTTGAGAGTGATTGACAAAAAGATGGATCTCACAAGGCAAAA
Organism: Dipodomys ordii; assembly: GCF_000151885.1. Taxonomy (NCBI): domain Eukaryota; kingdom Metazoa; phylum Chordata; class Mammalia; order Rodentia; family Heteromyidae; genus Dipodomys; species Dipodomys ordii. The sequence goes on along the minus strand of NW_012267294.1, from coordinate 1,649,098 downwards.
GTTTTAACGAGGTAGTATAGCAAAGCTAAATGAGGGAGAAGGCAAGAGAAACTTTTTCCTGTTCCCCATAAAGAAAATGTAAGTGAAAAAGTCAACATGGCAGCCGATGGTTGCTGCCTTTATCCTTTCTGATCTGGGGAGACACAGTGGTCATGTCACCTAGCAACCTGTAACCTTTAGGCAGTAGTCTGGGGTAGCCAAGAGGGGTGCTTATTATTATTATTCTAAAATATGGAGATGTCTCTGTACCTTATTGGATAACAGGTGAATTTGTGGCTTTCTTTTTTAGTTAAGCTTCTCATCCTCCTGTGTCTACCCATTTACAGAGCATTGCCAGGTTGTTACCATTTTAAGTCCCTTGAGGGCTCTCAGGCCTTTCAACTCAGCATTTAAGTGGAGGGCAGAGTACAGCTTTATCAGTAATTACTGCTTTATCAGTTACCTCTTGGTTTCAGCTTGTAGCCTGCCCTTTTGAAATTTATTAGAAACAATAAAATTTCCCTGTCTAGCCCTCTGTTTGCCTTGCCTTACTTCCAGACAATGCGTTTATAGTGCATGTTAAACCAAGCATTCATGCAACATTACCCTTCACCAGAAACATCTCCTATTCTTTGGATTTAATATCCTTGTCCCTCTGACTCTGATGTTGTAACACCTGACTCATCCTAATTGTACATATTATCAGGTTATTTTTCATACCTGCAACAATGCTATGCTTAAACACCGAGCAAATGACGCCAGACTCATTGGTGTTCTAACTACATTCTGAGATCTTGAAATGTTCCCCCACCACCCAGCTCCTGCATCTTCTGCTGTTTAAATTCCACATGTTCTAGTGGTGCTCGTTGCCACTTGAAGCAAGAATAGTTTTATTATGTGAAGTCCAGTAGACTTGGACATTTTTCTTCTTATAAAACTTCAGGGTGCAGGGGCTGGGAAGGTGGCTCAGTGGTAGAATGCTTGCCTTGCATGCCTGAGGCCCTGGGTTCGATTCCTCAGCACCACATAAGCAAAAAGAAAAAAGCCGGAAGTGGTGCTGTGGCTCAAGTGGTAGAGCACTAGCCTTGAGCTGAAGAGCTGAGGGATAGCGCCCAGGCCCAGAGTTCAGGCCCCACGACCAGACCCAAAAAAAAAAAATTCAGGGTGTAGAGATTTTTAAATGTTAAATTACACAGTCTTGTTTGCAGAAGCAGTTGCTAGAATGAATTTGCTGGAGGCATTGAAGCAGAGGAAGCTGAGCTTGTTGGTAAGTCCATCCAGCAAGTGGCTCTGTTTAAGGCAGTATTGGATCGAGTGTCCTTGGATCATAAGGTTTTATGTGCTTGATAATAACCAAGTGACTCATGGGAGATCTCTTTAGCATGTACAGTTTGCCTTTCTTTTATCCTGCATTTCTAGTCCACAGCAAGCACTGTGGTCCTCAGTTGCACTTAGGAGATGTCTACCCAAATTAGAACTGCAACAAAGACCAAAGTCCTTCACTTAAAATTGGAATTACATGCTCCCCTTGGGTCTGGTTTAGCAGGGTGTTTTGAATAGTCAAAAACCCCACACATCAGAAAAGATGGTGGGTTTTTTCGGTTTTTTTGTTTTGTTTTTGGTTTTTGTTTTTGTTTTTCTTTATTGGTCTTGGGGCCTGAACTCTGGGCCTGGGCACTGTCGCTCAGCTCAAGGCTAGCACTCTACCACTTGAGCCACAGCGCCACTTCTGGCTTCTGCTTATGTGATGCAGAGGAATCAAACCCAGGGCATCATGCATGCAAGGCAAGCACTCTACCACTGAGCCACCTTCCCCACCCAAGATGGTGTTTTTGTAGCAATGATATGAGGATTCTTCAGTGTATAATGAACAAAGTTTGCATCTCCTCTGTGGCAGAGCAGTAGCCTTGAACACAAAAGCTCGAGGGCGGGGGGGGGGGAGTGCCTAGGCCCTGAGTTCAAGCCCCAGGACCACCACTGAATCATTTGTCTTCTCCCTACCCCTGAAAATGCACCAGCAGTGTTGGAAGAGGGCCTGAGACTAAGGCCATGTCTGATGTTGATGTGCCTAATGAACACAGAAGCGGTTAAAACCTTGACACGCTTCAATCAAAATAACACTGCTAACCTACCCCACCTCCTTCTCCTCCAGCTTCCATCTATCCCCCCCACCTCCTGACTTCACTCTTTCTGCCTAATATTTAAAGGAGCCCTAACTGTCAGGGGGAGTGTCATTTCCCCTTCAGCTGGGCTGAAGGAGGCTTGGTGACCCTTCCTAGGCTTTACTCCTTAATAAAGCCTGTTGGTCTGTTGAGTTTGCTTTCTGCCCTTTCTTTGTTCTGATACCCTCATGACTCAGTTTCCTTACAAGGATTGTCCATCCAAATTCTTCATGGCTTCTCTCTACATAGCTTTTCTTCCCCCCAGGTATGGAAAAGGACCCTCTGGAGGACTTCAAGGAAGAAGGATGAGAGAAGAGAGCCACCATTCAAGATTTTGTGGCTGGCTATGGAGGAGAGGGATTCTGCTTTTCATGACCACCCAGGAAAAAGGAATTCTAGTTTTTATGAGTCACTTTAAAGGAGAAGGAGAAAGGAAGAAGGGGGAGAGCTGGAGAAGGTCAGAGACAGACCTCTGAGACTCTGCCAAAGTCCTTTGAATGTATGCACTCAGCATGTCCAAGTGCCACTTTAAGGCATCTACTTTAAGACTTCCATACAATTAAATTCCTCAATCATTATCGAGTATCCACAATGCCCGAGAAACCACAGAGGTTTTTCCTATTCAGACCCCATGGGAAACCTTTTTTTTTTAATTATTTTTATTGAGATTAACTGATGACATAAATTTTACAAATTTCACAGTATTGTGGGATAGTGATACTTAAAGCAGCAAACACATTTTAACCTTCACAAGGCAAATTGTCATTATCATGGTGTATGACAGTACAACTATTTCTTCCAAATCAAGTGATCTGTACATTTCTTTCCTTTTGCTTAGTGTCAGCTGTTCCCTCTTCCCTCTCATTCCTTCCCTCCCATCGCTGCCCTGGAGTTGCTTAGTTCATTTTCATCAATGTCCAGTGCAGCTGATGGGTCCTTCTGTTGTATTTTTCCCCCATTACCCTCTGATTCTGTGCCTCCCTCTTACCTTCCCTCAGATGTGCACATGTATATACCATATATGAGGTCAAGAACATGGAGTCATTTAGAAACGATACGACAAATTAAGTGGAGGTCCTTTGTTTCTTCTGTTTGCTTTGTCATATCTCATAGGAAACCTTTTTGTTGAAGGACTTAAGAAGTTCTACAACTAGGAAAGTGAAGGAAATAAGAGGAGAGGAGAAAAGGGACTGACAACTTCCTGCACCTGGCCCTCAGTTTCCCCTGGGCAGGAAGGGTCGTCAAGGCAGGCGAAGGCTTCATTCTGCACAACTGTAGGAAACCTTCCAGGTGCCTGGCTCTCCTCCCACCAGACTCTACTCACAACTCACATTCCCTTCTGCCAGCCCTTAACCCCAGAAGTAACAGTGCAGGGCGCCCTCGTGTGGCCAATAGCAGCCCCACAGCCTCTCTCCTAATATCCCAGCTCTCTCACATCTCCCACAGGCAGGGAGGTTTTTGGTTTTGTTTTATTTTTGTTCTTTGGTCGGTTGTGGGACTTGAACTCTGGGCCTGGGTCCTCTCCCTCAGCTCTTCTGCTCAAGGCGAACGCTCTACCACTTGAGTCACAGCACCACTTCCGGTTTTTTGAGTGGTTTATTGGAGATAAGAGTCTCACAGACTTGTCTGCCCTGGCTGGCTTTGAACCTTGACCCTCAGATCTCAGCCTCCTGAATAGCTAGGATGACAGGCGTGAGCCACCGGAGCTTGGCTTAGGCAGGGAGTTTTTTGATGTAAGGTTGCAGAAACTCTACTGCTGAGAAAGTGAGGGAGGGGAGAATAAAAGGGAAAGCAGCTGACAATTTCCCTTCACTTAACCCCCTTCCTGGAGCAGGATGAGTCAGCAGGCCATGGGAATTTGTATATTTGAGATCATACATATTTTCTCCTCCCATAGATGCACCCACCAAATGTCAGGGCTCCACCTCCATCACTTCCACTGGGTTTTTCTCCCGTCTAGATTCCCTTCCATTACTTTGGACTATTCTTTTTCAGTCATATTTAAAATTCAACATTCTGTGTTTATCAAAGATTATGTATATAGCAAGTTACCTCCAAAATGTAATAACAAGAAATAATAACTAGTGTTTCATCTTGTTTCCATAGACCAGGAACAGTGTATCTAAATGGTTACCACTCAGAGTCTTATGAATTTGAGGTCAGGATCCTGGTCAGGACTGCAGATATCTGAAGGCTACATTTACACACATAAATATTCAGGGAAGGAGCCCTTCATCCATTGCCACCAAAGTCTCCCCCACAAAACTCCAAGGGAAATGACAGACAGCTTCTCCATAGCAACTTCACCAAGAGAAGCAGAGCATGAGAAACCAAAATAGCAGCCAAAGTATCTTCACCTCCTTTGGGCATTAGGCTCAAGCCTATAATCCTAGCTACCCAGGAGGTTGAGATCTGAGAATTGCAGTTTGAAGCCAATCTGGACAGAAAAGTCCCAGAGACCATGTTTCCAATTAAACAACAAAAGAACTGGATTGGCTGGGTGTTGATGGATCACACCTGTAATCTTATTTATGCAGGAAGCTGAGATCTGAAGATCAAGGTCTGAAGCCAAGTCATGCAGAAATGTCTGTAAGAGTCTTATTCCCAGTTAAGCAGCACAAAGCCAAAAGTGGAGGTGTGGCTTACATAGTACAGTAGCAGGTGCTGGTGGTTCATGCCTGTAATCCTAGCTACTCAGGAGGTTGAGATCTGAGGATCATAGCTGCAGGCCAGCCCAGACAGGAATGTCCATGAGACTCTTATCTCTAATTAACCACCAAAAAACCGGAAGTGTCACTGTGGCTCAAGTGGTACGGCTCCGGCCTTGAGCTGAAGAGCTCAGGGACAGCACCCAGACACAGAGTTCAAGTCCCACCACTGGCAAAAAAGAAAAAAATTCTCACCTCACAGGTGAGTTCTGCACCGTGTCCTGGATGACAAACACTGCCTCTGTGAGCAGCCTAATTAGAGGCAAGCTGCTCAGCAAGGCTCCTATAAGAGTGTTTAATCACAGACTGACCTTGAATGTCCCCTTACAGCTGTCACTGAGGATCAAATGAGACTGTAAGGTCTGTGTAAGGCCACTGGTCTGTTAAGGAATTAGCCAATGCCCAGGAACTCCCAGGATATCCCCTTTGACCAACTTGGCTCCAGAACCCTGTTGCACCTCTGATTCTAGCCACAAGATGGCACTGTTCTACCAAGCCTGGGCCTGAAGGGCCTAGACAGCCAATCTCAGTATTAAACCAATGACGGCTCAATGCAATTCCTGGATGCCAGCCCTAGACCTTCCCTGAGCACGATCCTAGCCCATTGAAGACACTGCCTGCCCTTCCCACATAGCTTATAATTTTATTTTTCCTTTCAACAAATGTTGATGAACCATAATTTGCAAGACTCTTGCCAGCCATACTCAGGGAACAGCCTGTGTATCACTCCCCTGGCCTGTTGACTAAACATCCCTATCCCAAAGGACCTCTAGCAGGAAGGAGCCACTCCTACCTTGGCAGCTGCATTGGACTGTGGGATTTCCAGATGATTTACAGACTCATAGCATGGGAACTGAGGGGGATGGAGGAGGAGGGATGGAGAGAAGGAAAAGGGTAGGTGATCATGAGAGTAGAACCTGCCTTATGGGCTTTGTCTCCTAGGATGGGGTGGTAGGCTGTGCAGGTGTGAGGCTCTGGATCCCAGGACATCAGCTCTGACACAGCTCTGTGAGGTTGAGGAGGCCACTGAACCACTCTCAACCTCAGAGCAAAGAAAGTGGTGTATTCATGTAAGACTCTACTGCAGAATTCTGCTGGGGAAGAAAACAGGAGGAGCGCAGATTTAAACTGCATCACTGGGGAGATGTGGCTCGAGGGGTAGAGAGCCAGCCATGAGCAAGCAACAGAGTAAGCACTTAAGGCCCTGAGTTCAAGTCGTTTTACTAACACAAAAAGAGGGGGAAAGAAATGAAAAACCGCATCCAAAGAGATTCAAGTCTGGGATGTGGACATCTTGGAGTGGAGATAAAGAAACAGGACAGAGATACCTGCCAATTCCATCAAGTCACCTGCATCTGAGAGGATGGGAAGGAAGGGGGGGCATGTGTCCGGCAACAATGGGGTTGAGCATGCTTAGCAATGCCAACCAAGACTGGGCATTGTCAATCAGGGAGAGTGTTTGGCAGGAAGGAAATGGAGATTTGGGGGCCAGAAGTGCTGTGTTATGGTTTAAATGTGATTTGTATATCTATGGTTTAAGTGTTGGCTTTTTTTTTCTTCTATATGTCCCCAATACTGGGGCTTGAACTCAGGGCTTCTCATTCTCACTTAGCTTTTTTGCACAAGTCTGGTTCTCTACCACTTAAGCCATGTTTCCAGTAGAAACTCCTGAGGAGGACACATTTTTAATCCCCAGATCTCTCCCATGGATACCTGCTAAAGATGATGCTAACCCAGAGACCTAATAGCAATAATCTTGGAAGAGACCTGTTTATTCCAAATCCACCTTCTAAGCAGAGGATTCCCCAGACTTGAAATCTCACATTCCGTGAGTTCTTTTGCAGCCCAAATGCCACAGTCATCTTCACGTGAGTGACAGGAATCCTCCAGGGAACACCTTGTGTGCCAATTGGGAGATCTCCTTGGTTTCGTCTACTATTCATGACTAGCTTAATTTGCTTCAATGTTCAAACAACTTGCCACCAACTGCAGGGCTTCCTTGATGTGCCAGTTACCCAGCACAAATAAATCTACCTACTGGGCTTTCAGATCTGCTGTGGCTACCTGTGCCTGAGCATCGGGCTCCCCCACCAACACCAGCGTATAGGGCTGAGGAGCAGGGGGGTCAGTAAGTGACCTAGTCCCAGGGAGACTATGAAACAGATGATCAGTCTAGGGAGAGAGTGGATGTTCAGAGCCCTATAACATTATCCAGAGCCCCACGGCACTGACTTCTTAAACAAGTTTGATTTGGGGAAATGTTAACTTCTCATTGGGGCTGGAAACATGTGCAACATCCAGTACAGTTGATTGTTTGGCCTTGTTGAACCTCGGGACTTGGACTTTCTTCCGTTCGATAGTCAGGTGACTGACAGCCACAGAACTGCTCTGGCAACATTGATGTCCCTGTAAAACTCACAGCCCAGTGAAGATGGTCATTACATACTGAGAGGGTTATTTTTAAAGAACAAACCTGGCTCCTCTCCAGTCTCTCCAGCTTGCTTCCTATCTTGTTTGAGGTTCTCTTTCTGTCTCCCCGTTTCCTTCTCCTTTGTCCCTTCCTCCTCCCTCTCCCTCTCTCTTCCTCTCCTCCCTTTCTTTGTCCTTCCCTTTTCTTCTTTCCCTTCTTTCCTCCCTTCTCCATGTTTCTCTCTCTCTCTCTCTCTCCCTGTTTCTCTCTCTCCCCCTCCTTATCCTAACACCATCAACTGTGTTAGGATATAGCCAAGAGGGCCCTCATCAGAGGTAAAATAGATGGAGCCACTCAATCTTCCAAACTATGAGCTAAATAGACCTCGCTTCTCTTCTTCATAAAGTACTCAGCCTAAGGTATTCATTATAGCTATAGGAAACAAAATAATACACACTTGGAGCTGTTGAGCAGCGCTGAGACTGAGGGGATAGTGGGAAAGAACACTTCTATCTGGGGACTGCAGTGTGGCTTTCTGGGTCCAGAAAGCCAAATAGGGAACAAAAAGGACTGTTGGCTTACCCAGGCTGCAGGGCCCCCAAACAAATAAAAAGGTGCAAATAAGATGCAAAATAGCAGGCAGAATTTCCTTAGTCTCAGCTGGATTCCTCCGACCCCTACGACCCCTACACAGCCGAACAACCCCTCCTCTGGGTCCCAAGGACTTTGCCTTTAATTCTCAATAATAGTCCCCCCCATCTCTCCAAAAGATGGCCTTGCAGAACCCGCAGAAATCAGCAGCTTTTCATCAGTCCCATGAAAGGCTCTACCGATCTACTCAAGGAGTTCCAAGGGTCTCCCTTCCCGAACTTAGTTCCCTGGGCAGGAGACGGGGTGAGAGCAGACAGAGCACAGAGCAGTTCGAAGGCTGCCATTTGTGGACCCTGAATAAGCTGAGACAGAATGTGTTGGCCAAGAAGCCTCCTCTGTCACCTAGCCCCAAGCCAGCTAGCTAAATCATGACAGTAAATACTCTGCTAGTGCTTACTTGGAGCAGATGCTAGAACCTGGTTCAGGGATGAGAATGCTCTTTGCCTTACCCTGCCTGCAACTGTTCCCTGAGTACTACCTAGGCACAGTCCATTACAATGAGGCACAGCCTCATATGCATAGACATGTACCATCTCCCTAACGAAGTTCTGGCAGGAGGAAGGAGGAAACGTTGCTTTCCCCAGCCAAGTTGCAGGCCTATTTAAAGGCTCAATCTTGTACAAGGTCTGAGGTGGGGAAGAGAAAGGAGAGATAAATAATTCAGAAAGCAAATGCAGAAGTGCTGTTGCCAAAGCTGACCAAGGTTTGTGCCTGGCTGGTCTGAGCTGCAGCCCAGCCTCCCGGGAGAAAAGCATGCGTGATGATGTGGGGGAGACAGCAGCAGGCCTGAGCCCCACCGCCAGCATTCTGAAGCTTCACCAGCTTCATTTCTCCAGCTGATTGCCAGTAACTGTCCAGAAACTGGGCAGTAGCTGGCCAGCTCGGCTTCCCGATGTAGCAAGTTTAGAACCCATGACATCACCACAGCCACAGCCCACACAGAAAGCTGTTGGCTCTGTTGGGCATTGTTTGTGTCTCACATCAGCGGCTCCCTGTGGTGATGCTGTGAGGTAGAGCCAGGATCTCTGAGGCTGGGGTAATCAAAAGAACATCTGGATTGTAACAGTGGCCTTGACACAGCTGTGTGATTTGGGAGCAAGTTCTATTCCCTTTTTGGACTCCAAAGGTATCTCTGCCCTCTTGCCCAAGCTAGATATCTTTCCTTCTTTGGGATGAAGCCTTTCTTTGGTTTTAAGCCCCATGTCTGAACTGAAAAACAGGAAGCATTTAATGAAGCCAGGACCAACCTAATTATCAAATGCACTTCTGTTAATAAGTGCCTTTCGAGTCATGCAGGAAGCTAACACACCAGAATAAAGCTTGCTCCTTGAAATGCCGAGGTTCTCACCTGGGTTGAGCCCTAGTAAAACCCACACGAGTAATTACGGGCTGTCACCTCAGTGCAGCACACAGTCTCAGTCTGCACCTACAGAGAGTGATGTGGACCCCTTCCCTCTAAGACAGACAGGTCATCAAAAGGGGCAGCTTTCTGCTTTGATTTCTCTTGCTTTCTGGCTTCTTGGGAGCACCTCTGTGGGTCCCCTCCACCTCACCCCCACCAGATTTGTTGCTTCAAGTGTCCTTTTTGCTTAGGAGAAAAGTCACAACAGACTGAGATTCAGCCACTGAATAATCTAGAAGACTTACTTAGAGATCTTTGCGAACTCTTCACCCAACTCATTTTGAGCTGATGGCTGATTTACTAGGATGAAGCAGAGAAGAGGGTGGAAAGTCAGGTTAGACTTGTGCATGGACTGGCAGAGGTGGCTGGGGAAATAATGAGAAAGAAGATTCTAGGCTGTCTCAAGTATTTTTGGCTTGAGCAGCTTGGTTACTAGTACTTAGCACAGTTACTAAGATGAAGACAGTGAAGCCTGTTTGAAAGACAAGTATGTTAAAAATCATATTTGGTCCTGATAAATCAAAGATAGCCATCTGTGATCTACTTGATCTATTACAGATCCATATGTCTAACACTTAAAGTATGGACAGGGATGGGTCAACACTAGAGGTTAGATTTGAGTGTTATGGCAGGAAAACTAGTTAGAAACTAGTTTTAAGCTGCAGACAGTAGCTTACACCTGTAATCCTAGCTACTAAGGAGGCGGAGACCATGATTCAGAGCCATCCCAGGAAGAAAAGTCCATTAACCAGCAAAAAGCACAAAGCATGGCTCAAATGGTAGAGTTCCAAACAAGTAAACAAAATGGAGTGAGCTTGAGGTGCTCTAGTATATCCATCCCTTACTAAAAGAAACCACTTTCTGCTAGGAGCATAGATCAAGTGATGGAATGACCGCCTAGCAAGCTCAAGGCCCTGAGTTCAAACCCCAGTACCATTTCAAAAACAAATCTAGGCAATTGCTTTTGCTAAAATTTAATGATTCCTCATCTGGCCAAAACAAAAGGAGAGCTTAACATCCCTTCCCCCCCCCTCCTTGAATTCCATAAAGGACTGCTTTGATCAATAATATCTTTATGAGAAGGGACCAAAACTACCCCTAGGAAAGGAATAGTGGAGCTTCATCTTATGGAAACCAGATGGTTTCTCTTCAGCGATGAGAATAACAACATCTCTGCGACCCCTCACATGACCGTAACTGACAGAATGAACAGTTAGATGGCACTTTGCCTGCCTATTGCATTTCAGGTACCCATTGCATAATTATTATTACACAAAATTATCCCTGCTCCAATTCCTTCTCTATGTCAACCTAAAGTGCCTGTCTGTATTCCAGGGATAAGCCAAAATGCTTCCTTTGCCTCTTCCCACAGCTGCCTGTGCTGGATAAGAAATCTTTCTCAGCCCTTCCCTATATTGTTATTTGGCATTTGGGGGTAAGTGGGCAGGACCTGACCTGTGGAGCCCCTAGAATTAACCTGGTTTGGATCTCTAGTCCTCATGAGAGTATATAGTACAGTTCAACTATACAGTATAGTATAGTTGAAAATAAGGAGAAGTGAATACAGAGAAGTGGTAGGCCTGCAGGAATCAGCCCTGGCTCAGGTCCACCCACCATTTAGATAAACAGAGGCAAAGCTGCTGTGGGACACTTTGCTCTGCCCTGTGAGAAGCAACACTGGATAACATCAAGCAGACAGGAAGCAAACTCTCGCTTCCTCCATCAGTAGGAACCCCTGCTGGCTGAACCTAACAGGCTGCCTAGTAGCAAAGCAGCACTGTGGCATTCAAAGTCCCAGCAGCACAAGCCAACTAGAGAAGGATGGGATTTGAAACTAAGAGACAGTTGTTGGATAATTGACACACATATGTATATACTCCCTGATATCAGTTAGATATTTCTCTCAAACATTGGAGGACGTAGAAACAGGCTAAGATAGCAGCCACAATGGGGAAAACAGGTCAGTTTGCAAGTTCTAAGATTAAAAGGGACCTGCTGTGAACTAACAGTAAAAGAAAAAAAGTCTCCAGTACAAGAACTTGACTGGTCTAAGCAAATTGAGTGATGAAAGGAGAGGTAAGAATGAAGGTCAGCATTTTTTAAAACAGGGGAGAGGAATATTTAGGCTTTCAGGTAAAATTCAAGAGAGGAGGGCTCAGACAGCTAATTCCATCCCTGAAGCATTCTATTCCCAGTCTCTGATGGGGGAAAGTGGAGGGGACAGGAAGACCTTAGTAATACCCTTGCCCTTCCTTTCAATCCCCCCACTCCCAACCCTGCTATGCACTTGGGTTAGGTTCTCAATGTAGCTCATCCGGGGCTGGGCAGAGTGGGACATAATCTGGGAAAAGGATGAGTATTCAGAAAATGGAGGAAGGCAATGCTGATGACTGTTAAGAGAGGTCACCACATAATTCTTCCCTCATTTAATGCCCTAAAACAGAGGATGGGAAGAGAAGATTGCATAGGTTCCCTACCTTCCTGAGCATGGATTCACTCACTCTTGCTGCTTTACCTTCAGAGTTCCCCTCAGTCACCACCTGCCAATCAAGATCACAACTATTAGACATGATTTATAGACATGTCAACCAACAGACATCTGAGCCCAGCCTTCCCAGAGCTACAGCTATCCAAGTTGCCCGTGGAGCCCCTTATACTCAGCGATTTGAGTGTTAGTGTCCATCTATACTGTTATTATCCCAAATATAGCTATACTGTTATTATCCTGTGTTCCAAGTACTGGAAGCCTTTAAGTGCTTACAGTTAAGGACTAGGGAAGACATCCTACAATACCCCCAATCAATCTGGTTTCCAATGGCCACATGAGTACAGAATCCTTCAGGATAGCCAGTGTTAGGCTTGTGACTGACCCTCAACAGGAGTGCCTGCCCACTCCCCATACCACCATTTATCTCCACACAGAATAGCACTGCATAAGATCCATGGTCCAGCCCCTTTCCTGGAACTTTCAGCGTGCACTCTATATCTGATATTAAAAAAAAAAAAATAGGGTCTAAGCTCACCACCAATTTGGACAGAGGCTCTAGTGACTATTTAAGCTGAAATGCATTAATACCTCTAAATATTTCATACCAGGTACATTAGAACACACAACATTATTTATTGAAGGCTGATCACCAGGCATGAGTACTAATACATCTACTGCACAGTGTCAGCCAATGGGAAATTTGTTTCAGGGACAAGTGGGAGGTATTTTGCTTCCTAGGTACTCCCTTACCCTGAAGGTGGGGAATAGGGGAGGGAGGGAAGAAATCTTACCTGGATAGAAGGTGTGGATCAGTGCTTATCTAATCTCACTTTGACTTCTAATAAAACTAGTGGAAGGCTCATCAGAAGGGCTTACCAATCACCATCCAAGGTATGAATACAAGGCCCACCTTCCTATCTCAGGCTCAAGAAGGCCAGATAAAACAGCTTTAACTTCCCAACAGCAGACTCTTCTACCTTTCTACAGAGGGGGCAAAAGAGTAATTGGGCTCTAAGGAGGGAGAGAAATAGAAGGCAATGAGCAGCCCTCATTTCTCTTCACTCATCATGGAAAGACTAATGTTGCACTCTTTGGTCTATGTTCTCAAAACTATTCATCAGGCCGAGCACCAGTGGCTCAAACTTATAATCCTCAGGAGGTTGAGATCTGAGGATCATGGTTCAAAGCCAGGCCAGGCAGAGACTTATCTCCAATGAACCACCGGAAGACCGGAAGTGGCGCTGTGGCTCAAGTGGTAGAGTACTAGCCTTGAGCTGAAGAGCTCAGGGACAGCGCCCAGGCCCAGAGTTCAAGCTCCAAAACCGACAAAAGAAAACAAAACAAAAAAACACCTATTAGTCAGTCACAGTCTCTAGTAAAACAAACTACCACCACTATTTCAAGTTCCAAGAAATTTAACCCAGATAGCTAGGAGCTATTGGCTCATGTCTATTAATACTAACTACTCAGGAGGCTAACGTCTTAGGAGGATTGCAGTTTGACACTAGCCCAGGCAAAATGTTCACAACACCCCATCTCAAGCAAGAGTGGGGCCTGATGTCAAATACCTGTCATTCCAGCTATCACAGAAATCATGAAGTAGGAAGAATCCTGGCTCAGGCAGCTGAGCAAAATGAGATACTATCTCAAAAAACAATCAACGCACAAAGAGCTGAAAGCATGGCTCAGGCAGTAGACAGAGCACCTGCCTTGTGAGCATGAAGCCTCGAGTTCAAATACTACTATGATCCAAACACAAGTCTAACCAGAGAATGAGGGGCTCATAAAATTGTTGAAAGGGTTGGAAGAGTAGGCTCAAAGCAACTCACAGAATTTCCTGGCCCAGCAGGACTGTTAGGTGAGCTTTATTTTATATGCTGTTAATCTACTACCAATTTAAAAAATTTAAAATAAATAGTCATCCTTGGGATGGGATGTTGGACCCATACTTGGAATGGGATGTTGGAATGGTTGTAGGACCTACACAGATGCTCTTGGGCTTGAACTCAAGGCCTCAAAATCTCATTTGGCTTTTTCCACTCAAGGCTGAGGCTCTATGCCTTCAGCTATAACTCTTCTTCTGGCTTTGTGCTTGTTAATTGGAGATAGCATTTCAGTCAGCCACCTAAATAAGTACAATTACAGGTATAAGTCACCAGTGTGCAGCCAAAATGGTGTGCTGTTTTTGCACAGAACCTCTATACATCCTTCCATATACTTTAAATCTTATGTAGATTCCATAACAATGCAAATGTTATGTAAATATCCTATTCTGTGTTGTTTAGGGAATGACAAGGAAAAAAAAGTCTGTATTTATTTTTTACTCTGAATATTTTCAACCTGCAGTTGGTGGCATCTATGGCTACTGAAACCATGGATATAGAGGATGGGTTGTATTTGATATTGAAGTCGTGGAATATATCTTAATAGTATAATGTTCAGTTCTATCTGGGATCTACGGCTCTCCAAACCTATGAAGTAGTGTGGGAGGCAGTTAAAATAGAAGCTACTTCCTAGGAGCTTTTTGCAAACGCCTCTATTCCCAGGACAATTCCACTGCTACCTTGCATCCTGCATTGTTACCCCACTCGCTTTGGCCATTTTGTGGTGCTTTCTTCCTCCAATGTTCATTTAGCTCCCATCAGATCCAGCCTGCTGAAACCATAGGTCCCTCACTGATGGTATACTTTCCTAGAACATGTCATACATACCTCCCTGAGAATGTGACACCCTTTGTATCACACCTTTTTGGGGGGATGAGAGGTGTAGTACTGGGGCTTGAACACAGAGCCTCTTGCTCTTGCTTGTTTTGTTTTGTTTTTTCTGTTCAAAGGTCTTGCTCTACCATTGTAGTCACACCTCTACTTCCTGCTTTTTTCTGGTTAATTGGAGATAAGAGTCTTGTTTGTCTGCTTAGGTTGGCCTTGAACCTGGATCCTAAGATCTTTGCCTCTTGAGTAGCTAGGATTATGAGTCTCCAGCACCAGGCTCAATTATACTTATGTTTTATTGAATAAATTATATTTATTTATTATTATATCTAGGAAGAGGAAAAAAATATAGAAATAAAGTATGCCTAGGTAGCATCAGAGGAATGGAGGAGTAAAATGCACAAAGTGGTTTACGACCTTGACTCTATATGGACATATTGGTTTTCAAAATAACTCTAAGCCACACATAGCAGTTCATAGTGGTTAGTTTTTAGATGGAATCTCATGTTCTTTTCTGCCTGGGCTGGCTGGAACTGAGATCCTCTGAATCTCAGCCTCTTGAGTAGCTAGGATTATAAGCAGCATTTGTAAATTTTAACTTGTTAACAATGGAATTGGTAGCTTGCCTGGTTATAAAAAAAAAATCTGTGCTCCAACTTTTCTACTCTCTCCTCTTTCCTTTAATCTCTCATCATCCTTCACTTCTATTTTCCCTTCTTCTCCCTCCACTTCCACCTCCACTTCCTCCTTCCTCGTCTCCTCTTACTCTTCCTTTTCCTTTTCCTCCCTCATGCCTAGAGAGGGAGAAAAAGGAGGCTTTCTAGGGAGTAAAAGGACTCTTTCCTTCTCCAGGCATGGGCTGTGGTAGCCATAACGAGGGTCAAACAGAGCAGTAGATAAAACCCAGTCTTCTCCTTCTGTGCCCTTCACCCTTTCTACATTATCTCTTCTCCTCCCTATCCCTTCCACTTCTCCCTCCCTCAATTTTCTCCTTCTATCTTCTCCTTTCCCCAGCCCTCTATTCCCTTCCTTGCCATGAAAGGCCCAGGGGAGGGAGGAGGAGGAGGAAGAGTAGAAGGCAGTGGAAATGTCATTGTCCAAATAAGTCTCTGAAAGGAAACAAAAGGTTGTTTAGAGAAAGCCCACAATGTGAGTCAAGGGTGGGTTTTCCAGTTAAAGCCCCCAACTTGACCTTTGAGAGACAGCTTCCTCTTCTGTAAAGTGAGTGTGGTAAAGAGTCACTGAGGTGCTAGAGTCAAGGAAAACATGTGACTGCTGGAACTATAATTATATACTGTTTATATAACCAAAAAGGGAAGTATTATATATTTAGGGAAGTATATATAACAAAAGGAGCATATAATCTGTTTGAAGAAGCAAGCTTCACAGAATAAAATCTCTACTTTAAAAATACCTAATTTACAGTTATTATTTATATTTTTGTTTAATTTACTTATTTGGACAAGAACTTGCTGTGTAGTATAGGTTGGCCTTGAACTTGAAATCTTCTTGTCTCAGACTTCCAAATGCTAAGGTGTCTAGGTTCATGTCTGGGAGTCAGTGACAATTAATGATCCCAGACGCACACACACACACACAAATATGTAGCAGGCAAGGGGAAATTTATTGAAAGAATAGAACTAAACTTCCTTATGGAGTAGTGAGGGCAAGAGAGAAAACTCAAGTCAAAGTGGGCTCACAATCTAAGAGTTTATCTTTTTTATTCTGCATTGGGGATATTTAGATCTTAGTTTTACCCTTACAGTTGTTGGTTGATTGGTCAGTTTTTTGGTAACTGGGGTAAATTAGAGGAGAAGTTGCTTTATCTAGTAGCAATATTTTAAATGACAATTATTCCTGGAAGGCCTTTGTGCTTTTGCAAAACAAGCCTCTGAAATTTAACCATGTACAAGCAGGACATGGGTAAGGACACCTTGAAAAACTTAGCTTCCTGGATCTGTCAAACAGGGTCTTGTTTTCCTTGGGGAACCCCTATTGTCTCTAGACTCATGACTTTATGGGGAAGGCTGTCAACTTTTTATGCACATCTTTTCCTGGCTAGCGGTTTGCTACCCAAGATGGACATACTATCTGGGTTGAGTGTTTTTTTTTTACATAAATCATGCAAAAATTTATTTCAGTCTCTTTTTTAACTTTACTTTTTACTTTTTTAAAGTAGTTGTACAAAGGGGTTTCAATGTAAGTCAGATTATGAGTAGAATGTTTCTTGATTCATGTCACTCCTTCCACTGCTCTACTCTTTCCTTTCCAAATCCCTTCCTTACCCTCAAGTTACATAGTTCAACTTTACATAATGTATGTTGAATATAATGACTATTCACCCACCCTTCCTTTCTCCATCTGTCTGTTCCTCTCTCTTTGTTTGCCTCCATCAACATATTTCAGCTTCCTGGAATTGATTTCGTTAAACTGTTCATTAGTTGTTCAGAGGAGTTACACCATTGGAATCCTCTCTTGAGTATCCTTTAGTCAATTTATTACATATATAGCTGAAAGATTAAATGAAAGATTATTAGACTTTGCCAGAGAACCACGCAGACATCCAGGTACAGAGAACAAAGGAAGGTGTATTGCTGGGAAAGGAGGCCAGCAAGACTCCTTCTCACAAGGGAGAAGTGAGGAGAAGCACTGGCTATTGTCTGAGGTGACCTATATAACCTAGGGGGGTTAGGAGGGGCTAGAAGGCACTAGGAGACAGAGACCCTGGTGTGGGGCTTCATCATGGTGGACTAGGATTTATGGCTGCTATCCTAATAGTAGATAAGGGGTCCTGCAGCTGCCCAGACCTGAAGGCCACTGTAAGGGGCTCTTGCTGCCTTATATGGTGGTAGCTGCCCCAGAGAAGTCCCATCCCAAGGTAAAGGGGGTTGGAGGCTGATTATTTACTGCCTTTACTACTTGGGCCTAGTGTTGCCTAGGAAGGGAGCATGCTAAGCTGTGGAGAAGGGAAGGAGTGGACTAAGCTATGGAAGGGAGCTCATTTTACTAACATTCCCAACTCTTTGGTTTTATAAATGATGGGAGGCACATGGTCCAAGATTATGGGTGAAGGTCTCTTCTTCTGGAGCTGCTTCCTGCTGAAAGGGGTGGAAGTAGTCAGTGGGGATGCTTGACCAAGTATCCTCCCAGAAGCATTTGATTGACAGACTGATGGGTGACAGGTCTCATCTTCCCCACGGGGATGTTCTGCATGCACCTAAGCAAGCAAAGCACCATCAAAATAAGGCAAAAAAAATTTTCAATTAAGGGACCCAAGATAGGCTCCCTGTATATATTTTCTCTAATCCCTTCTGCTCAAAGCTAGCCCTCCACCACTTTGAGCCATAGCACCACTTCCAGTTTTTTGGTGGTTAATTAGAAATAAGAGACTTACAGACTTTCCTGCCCAAGCTGGCTTTGAATCACAATCCTTAGACCTCAACCTCCTGAGTAGCTAAGATTATAGGCATGAGCCACCAGCATCTGGCTTAATTATTCTTTCTGATGATTAAAACTTATATTTATGTATCTATATACCTATAGAAATAAATATAAATCACATTTCCTTGATCCACTCATACATGGTAGGACATCTGGGCTGTTTCAATAACTTGGCTATGGTGAATGCTACAGCAATGAGTATAATTCTGCAAGTATTTTTACTGTATCCTGACTTGTGATCTTCTAGATAGACACTTAAGAGTGGTATTGTTGGACGATGGGATGTTTTATGTTTAAGGGTATTTTGTTTTGTTTTGTTTTGTTTTACCTGTCCTGGGGCTTGAACTTAGGGCCTGAACACCATCCCTGAGCCTCTCTGTGCTGAAGGCCAGCGCTCTACCACTTGAGCCACAGTGCCACTTCCACCTTTTTTTTTTGTTTATATGATACTGAGGAATCTAACCCATGGCATCATGTATGCTAGGCAAGCACTCTACCACCAAGCCACCTTCCTAGCCCATATGTTTAGGTTTTTTAAGGAAGCTCCAAACTGCCTTCCAAAACCTCTGCACTAGTTAAATTCCCATCAACATATTCACTAGCATTTGCTGTTATTTGTATTTTCGATGGCGAGATAGAATCTCATTGTTGTTTTGCTTTGCATTTCCTTTATGGACAGAGATGTTGAGCATTTAATCATGTGTTTATTGGCCATTCTTATTTTTTCTCCTGAGAAGTCTCTATTTAGTTAGTGTACCCATTTATTGAGTTATTGGTTTGGGGGCAGAGTTAATTTCTTGAGCTCCTTGTATATTCTGGATATTAGGCCAATGTCAGAAGTATATCTGGTAAAATCTCTCATTCTGTAGGCTGTCTTTTTAGCTTAGTAACTATGTCCTTTGTTGTGCAGAAACTGGTTAGCTTGATGCAATCCCATTGGCTGGTTCTCTCTTCAATTTGCCAAGCCCCTGGAACTCTACTCAGAAAGTTCCTGCCTAGGCCAATACATTCTAATGTTTCTCTTATTCCTGCCTGGAGTAGTTCCTACCTGTTCAGAGACAGGTATTTGATTCCAGTTTGGCAATTAGGGATAAAGGACAACTGGGACAAAGGCCTAAAGGCAGGAAACAAAGAAAAGACATAAATCACCTTTCTTGTTCCTGCCTGGGGTGGCAGGTTCTAAGTCTGGCACACTGTGCTTAGACCTGAGGGATGCAGAAACTGAAAAGCCCTCCCACTTTTACACCGAATGGAAGGGGTTCAACCAGACAGTAACTTACATCCAATCAGAAAGGCCTTCACCAGTGAGCAACCACCACCTAACAAATCAAACCAAAGTTACCTCCCTAAGACAGAGTGGACTAAGGACAAAATATTTGTCAGGACCAAAGAAGCCTCAGAGTTTCCCCCATGGAGGAACAGGGAGATTCCTTCCTCACCTGGAGAATCTGCTAATTCTTTCTATTTATTTTCTTTCATGGCTCTCCTTTCACCTTCAAATAAACTTCTTTACTGCTCACTGCCTGTGGCTTTCTCTCTATCCTGTCCAGAGAAGAAGGACCCACTCACTCATATCATTCAAATATCAGTTTTGAGTCTTCCTCTGAGGTTCTTGGTCCATTTTGAGTTAGGATTTGTACAAGGTGACAAATAGGATTCCAGTTTGAGTTTTCAGTGTATGGATGTCCAGTTTCCCCTAATCTATCTTTCCTCCAACATATATTTTTGGCTTTCTTGCCAGATAGCTGTAGGTAAATGGGTTTATTTCTGGATCGTCTAGTCTATTCCATTAGTCTTCAGTCCTATTTTTGTGCAGTACCGTTTTTGTTATGACCACTCTATAGTAAAGTTTAAGGTCTGGAATTACGACAGCTTCAGCATTCCTCTGTTTGCCCAAGTTTGCTTTGGCTATTTGCTTTTGCTTTTATGGTTCCATCTAAATTTTTTTTATTGTTTTCTCTGTCTCAATGAAGATTTGGGATTCTGATGAGTATATCTTTGAGCTTGTTGATCACTTTTGGCAGTACAGTCATCTTTTACGTCATTAATTCTGCCAATCCATGAACATGGGAAGTCTTTTCACATCCTGGTATCTTCTTCAATTTCTTTCTTCAGAGTTTTATAATTTTTACTGTAGAGATGCTTCACTTCCTTGGTGAAGATGAAGATCCTGTGTTCTTATTTTTACCAGATCCCTCTATTTTTCTTTTACAACCTGTGAGAGATGACAAGATTCTTCAGCAACTGTGATAATGGTGTAAATGAAGAGAATCTCTCAAGGTCAACTCCCATTTTTCTAGGGGACAGGACACATTACATTCATCTCACAGCATCCACTTCAATCTATGCTGAAATATGCCCTGGGGGCATAGCAAGCCTGAGCTCTTGAGGCTTCTAGAGGCTTCCTGACTCTACCACAAGAGGGCAGAGGGAAAGGTGAATCTCTCTACCTAACATATTAATGTAGCAGTCTGTCTGTCTCTGTCTCTCTGTCTCTCTTGCACACTTATACACACACATACACACACACACTCACACACACATAACTCTACAGGTCCCAGCTCCACTTTTCTCTCTTCTTTTTTTTTTGGGGGGGGGGGGGGGTCCAGTAGTGGGGCCTGAACTCTGGGCCTGGGCGCTGTCCCTCAGCTCTTCAGCTCAAGGCTAGCCTCTACCACTTGAGCCACAGCGCCACTTCTGGCTTTTTTCTTATGTGGTGCTAAGGAATCGAACCTAGGGCCTCATGCATGCAAGGCAAGCGCTCTACCACTGAGCCAACTTCCTAGCCCCTTTTCTCTCTTCTTTACCTCCAAATGTCCCTCCTTCTCCCCTCTACCCAAAATGCATTAAGTGACTTGAACTCCAGAGGAGAATAAAAGAAACAAGGACCCAAGGCCATTTTGTTTTAATATGCCAATGGAACCTTGCTGAAATGCATTATTTTTCATACATTACTTTGAAATGCAAATTACTAGAGCTATCAGCAAGCATCTCTAATCTCCTGAGGTTCTAGGACAAAGGGGAGAAAATGACTTGAAAATTCATTTGCCAACTCTTTTATAGCAGAGAACCTCTTTCATTTCCCAGAGACATCTTCTAGTCCCAATGTACTGAAGGCCTACAGTCATCCTCACACCAAGGGGAATTATTCGTTTCATAGCCAATAGCCTAGTAGATGACTTCCAGCCTGGGGACAGGTATACTCCACAGGATAAAAAACAGTTGCTTAGTTCCCGTTGAACTTTGCCCTCTCACAGAAGGAAGAGATCAAGTGGATATCTTTATCTACAAATTTATTAGAACTGGTTCGGAGCACAAGCGAACTCATTCTTTTTTTTGGGGGGGGGGTCCGGTCATGGGGCTTGAACTCTGGGCCTGGGCGCTGTCCCTCAGCTCTTCAGCTCAAGGCTAGCGCTCTACCACTTGAGCCACAGCGCCACTTCCGGCTTTTTTTGTTTATGTGGTGCTGAGGAGTTGAACCCAGGGCCTCAGGCATGCAAGGCAAGTGCTCTACCACTGAGCCACCTTCCCAGCCCCACAAGCTAACTCATTCTTAAGTGTTGTGTCTGCTCCTAACCTCCGATTCACTGGCCTGTAGTTGCCTTGCCAAAAACAGGACTGGCCTTACATCTAATACTGATGCAAATTAGTAGAAAAGCAAGCAGTCAGGGAATTGGACCTATACAACTTGCAGATGACAGGATAAGATGATGAACCAAAATCTGATTGACAATGAAATGGGTGCAGAGGCCTACAAAAGAATGAGGAAGCAAGAACAAAAGGATGAGAAAATAAAGATAAGGCACAAAATCATAAGTGCCAGGATCTTTTAGTAAACAGAAAGGATATCCACCCATCAGAAGGCCATATTCAAGAATTCCAATTGTCTCTATTTTAATCCAAGACTGAAATATTCCAACCTCCCAAGGCCAGTGGTCAGGAAAAGGAGTCACCAACACTCAGTCAATTGGACTAGGAATCTTTATTAGCAATGGTTACTGCCCTCACTATACCAAGACAGTGAAGAAAAGCAGTAAAGTCAAATAGCTCAGGATAATTAAAGGCAAAATCCATGGTAGGTGGGATGGGCCCTACTCTCAGATGGTCTGGTAGTTTCATAATCAACAGAGAAGCAAGTTACAGAAGCAGAGCTAGCAGTTAGTGATTACAAAATGATTATTATAATTCTAGTCATTCCAATAACCAAGGCAATAAGTCACAAGGCAAAGTTATAACCAAGGCAATAAGTCAGAAAGCAAAGTTATAACCAAGACAATAAGTCAGAAAGCAAAGTTATAACCAAGACAATAAGTCACAAGGCAAAGTTCTTATCCCAAATCTTCCCATCAAAGAAGCAAGTTAGTGAAATAGCGATTGCAGTCTCAATAAGCAAAGTAAGTCCTCAAAGCAAAAACCACATTCCAAATTTCTTACTTACTACACCCCCAAATCAAACCACCTTCCAGGTTTTCTGGTTCTTTCTGAGTTTCACTGTTATTTACCAAATTCCAGTAGCCTGGTGTTTAACTCAGCAAGCCTTTATCTTTGGAATGACTAGCCTGGAGTTTTTCTCTACAGGGAGATCCTGCCTTTCAAGTTTAGCCCTATTCTTAATAATCAGTAGTTTTGTTCTGTTTCTGACTTCATATTTTATATTCTTTTTGTGGGGGTCATCACAAGGCCAACTACTGTGATAAGAAAGATGGTATAAGATGATTGCCTTGGCTGAAGTGCTATCTTTGTCACATGTTGTTTTGGCTGCCATATTTCTTTTTCTAATTAGCTTTTCTATCACCTTTACTATGTTCTCATCTTGCCTGATTTTTTTTTTCTCTTGCCAAACATCAGGACTGTGGTCAATTTACCTGCTTTAAATTTCTGGTGATGTATTTGATATATTAGCCAGGAAATTTGGGTTTAAGTATGTTTTCTTTTTGAATATGATACATTGAAAGGTAATGGTATCATGTATCTTTGAGAAGTCTGGCTTTGCTTAAAAGCATAATTTTTCAGGAGAGCTTGAAAATAACTGCAGAATGCTGGGTGCTGGTGGCTCAGGCTTATAATCCTATTTGGGAAGCTGAGAATAGAAGGATCACAGTTTGAGTCCAGCCAGGCAGAAAAATGTTCATGAGACTCTGTCTCAAAAATAATCACACACGGGCTGGGAAGGTGGCTCAGTGGTAGAGTGCTTGCCTTGCATGCATGGGGCCCTGGGTTTGAGTCCTCAGTAACACATAAGCAGAAAAAGCTGGAAGTCGTGCTGTGGCTCAAATGGTAGAGTGCTAGTCTTGAGCTGAAAAGCTGAGGGGCAGTGCCCAGGCCCAGAGTTCAGGCCCCACAACCAACAAAAAAGTAATAATCTCTCTCTCTCTCTCTCTCTCACACACACACACACACACACATACATACACACAGAGGATGGCTGGAAGTATGACTCTAGGGATTGAATGTGACATCCTGAGACAAGGAGAAAGGAAAAAGCTGGTTAGAAAAGCTGAGGCTCTGTTCATTTCACTCTGGAACAGGATATTTTCAATGCTCTAGTCCTGTGTGCCTGACTCTTAAGATATATAACTGGAGAGCAATTCATCTGTCAAATAAGTAGGGCACCCTCTTCAATTAGTAGACTCCATCTCCTGAATGGAATCCATCTACCCAGCAGCTCTCAGGGCCTTAGCAGTATCTAATAAGTTAAAGTTTTGCTTTACCATTTACACTGAGTGGGGTTTAATTTTCCCTCTGAGTACAAGCTCAAAATCTTGGGGCATTCACAACCTAATGACCAATTGTATGCAGCCCACCTGAACTCCTGGCCCCTTCTCAGTTTTTATGCCAGTTAGACTAGCATTTCCTTAAAGTTGAAAGTATTCAGATAAGAATGAAGAACACTTTTCAGCATATCCTGTATGACAAACTCCTTGCTGTGTATTGTGTTTGGATCTGGAGATATAGCTCATTAGTAGAGTACTCATCTAGCATCAGTTAAATTCTGGGTGCAATTTTTGACATCACACACACACACACACACACACACACACACACACACACATGCACAATGGGTCACTAGGATAAGATGTCCCCAGAGACTTGGGGTTCTACAAAAGAAAAATGAAACCCAATTTAGTAAAAATGGTAAACCAAAATTTTAACATGTTAGAAATTACCAACTAACCTCTAGCTAGAGACTTTCCACTTTAACCTATCAAATATTTTTTTCTGTCAAAAATTGTTTTACTCTTAAGCGGGGAGCTGGTGGCCCACACCTGTAATCCTGGTTACTCAGGAGGCTGAGAGCTGAGGATCACAGTTCAAAGCCAGCCTGGGCTTTGAGACTCTTATCTCCAATAAACCACTAGAGAACTGGAGGTGGCTCTGTGGCTTAAGCAGTAGAGTGTTCGCCTTGAGCTGAAGAGCACAGGGACAGCGCCCAAACCCAGAGTTCAAGCCTCGCAACTGACAAAAAAAAAAAATTTAATCTTATTTTCTTAACAGCTCATTGAAGTCTTACCAAGCACATGTCAGAGCCCAAACTGCTAGTGGTTTAATGTATAATTCATGAATTACTACACAAATAAACTCTCTAAAATTTTACTATGCATAACAACTTTAATGTGTGGTCTTGAATAATAATGTTATACCCACAGGAGCTAAAACAGAGGAGCACCACACACTGAGAAATTTTTATTGAAGCCAGTGGGTAGAAGAGGTGGTATAGCCACCAACAAAGGAACTCTCCACCCCAAGGGGAAGTTAAGTGGGATTTTTAAAGGCAGAAACTGCAAATTTTACATTTATTTAGTTAGTACCAATGAGATTAGGTACAACAAGATAAGGAGACAACTTGAGCTACAAGGAGATGGCAGTATATCTCTTCATTAAACCAAAGTGACAGGGGGTTCAGGCCTGGGTAGGTTGTAAAACAGGATGTCATGTCATTGTTTAACCATTTGCTCTGAGAGTGTATTTACTCTTCAACTCCAGATTTTTCCTTATTGTGAAACTCCACGGCTCTTCTCTGCAACACTGGAATGAGGGGGGGAGGCTAGGATTTTCAATAATCACAAAATTTGCCTTTCTTTGAAAAATTATGTTCCAGACACAAACTGATAAAAAAAATTTTTTATTGTGAAAATACTGTACAGAGGGGTTACAATTACATGGGCAAGATAATGAGTACATTTCTTATCAAGCATTGTAGCCTCCTCCTGTTTCCCCTTCCCATCCCTTCCCATCCTCTCCCCACCCTCCCAACCAATCCTCCCAGCCCCCCACCCCAAATCCTCACCCCCCCACTCCAACTCCCCACCCCCGCACCAAAGTTGTAAAGTTCATTTTCCACATAACGACTTGTACATCTCATTGTTGCAATGGGTCCACCTGTATCCCTATTTAAACGATTTGTTTTTCCCCTTCCCCTCCACAAATTATAACAACATCAAATACAGTGAAAGCAGGGGTTATACTGTGGGGGAGGGACATACAAAGCAACAAAGAAATAATCTTATAAATGTGTTAGAAACAATTGCATGAAATAAAAAAAAATTTGAATACGTATCTTAGGGTTCATTTCCCTAACATCAACTTATCTGACCTTTTCTGTTTGACTCAGACATATACTAGATATTGCAAATAAGGAAAACCATGGGACCTATGTTTCTTTGGGTCTGGCTTACTTCACTTAATATAATTTTTTCCAAGCCTTTCCATTTACTAACATATGGGGCAATGTCATTCTTTCTGATGGAGACATAGAATTCCATTGTGTATATATACCACATTTTCTTGATCCATTCATCTACTGAGGGGCATCTGGGTTGGTTCCATATCTTAGCTATAGTAAATAATGCTGCAATAAACATAGTCGTGCTGGTAGCTTTAGTGTGGTCTTGTTTGTGAACATTTGGGTAAATGCCCAAAAGTGGGATTACTGGGTCATACTGATCAAAAATTATTGGAAAAATAATTTTGAGACGTTGGAATACTAAAGCAGGATGCAGATGAGAAGAAAGAAAATCAAAAGCTGGATACCAGTGGCTCACACCTAGCTACCCAGGAGACTGAGATCTAGAAGAAGATTGTTCCTCAAAGTTAGACGTAAAAATATGGGAGACTCCATCTCCAAATAAACAGCAAAAAGCTGGGCTGCAGTTTTGGCTCAAATGGTAGAGTGCCAAGCAAGCCAAGTCCTCAGTTCAAACCTTGATACTAGCAGAAACAATGAATTAAATAACAATTTTTTAATTGTAAAAGGCCAGACTCAGACATTAAAGCCAGGAGGTGAAAGTGAAAATTAATTAATTAATCCTTATCACCACACCTACTTTTAGACACTAAGTATCAAGAATAAGGGGACATAAAGGGCCTGTCTGCATCTGACTTCTTGTAGAGGGATGTTAAAAAGCTAAAAATTCTTAATAATGTGTAAAAAGACAAAAATTCAAAGATGTACCTAGTAAATAGAAGTCCAAAATCATCTATTGGTGTATTGAGTGAGCCTAGATCACATACTACATGATTTAGAACAGTAAACAGCACCTATTATACCCCTGCCCCACTCACCAAACTACTGTGAGTCAAGTTTAGACTATATTCTCCCAGTGCAGAAGTATAAAGGCTACAAATGAAAACCACCATTTTGGTGTACAAGATACAAGTGTGGTAGGTTCTTGTTCATCTGGTAGTATCAAAATAATACCAGGGATCGGCTGGGAAGGTGGCTTAGTGGTAGAGTGCTTGCCTTGCATGCATGAGGCCCTGGGTTTGATTCCTCAGCACCACATAAACAGAAAAAAGAAGAAAGTGGTGCTGTGGTTCAAGTGGTAAGGTGCTAGCCTAGAGCTGAAGAGCTGAGGGGCAGCGCCCAGGCCCAGAGTTCAAGTCCCACGACTGACAAATAATAATAATAATAATACCAGAATGATTAGCACAGTTTTAAAGAGTTTATTTAGTAAAGAGAAAGTAAAAGCCACTCAAAAGAATGAGCAGCAGGAACCAGAAACTAGCTACCCTCCATGTGGTCTTGGACTGTTTATACTACCTTCATCCTCTCCCTCTTTCTCTCCTCCCTTCAGGCAATTTGTCAGATTATGACTGATATTGTTTTTGGGTCCGGTTGTGGGGCCTGAACTCTGGGCCTGGGCGCTGTCCCTCAGCTCTTCAGCTCAAGGCTAGCACTCTACCACTTGAGCCACAGTGCCACTTGCGGCTTTTTTCTTTTTGCTTATGTGGTGCTGAGGAATAGAACCCAGGGCTTCATGCATGCAAGGCAAGCGCTCTACCACTGAGCCACCTTCCCAGCCCCAGATTATGACTGATATTGAATCAAGCCAGACCTTCCCCAGGGTGGTGGTCACAAGGTGGCAGGCTACTGGGCTAGTTTGTTTAAAACAGCCAGCCCCTCTCCTGTGTGGTGGTCACAGAAAGGTGGGTTTGTCCTGAGACATAGCAAGACCCAAGGCCCTCCCTGGGCAGGGGCTATTAGTGGAGGAGAGGGCAAGCTGGCTGAACCAGTTTGCTGATGTCTGTCAATTTTGAGTCTTTACTCCATTTCCTGTACAGATAGACAGACAGATAGATGATAGATAGATAGATAGATAGATAGATAGATAGATAGATAGATAGATAGATAGATAGATAGATAGATAGGTAGGTAGATAGATAGATAGATAGATAGATAGATAGATAGATAGATAGATAGATAGATAGATAGATAGATAGATAGATAGGTAGGTAGGTAGGTAGATAGATAGATAGATGATAGGTAGATAGATAGAAAGAAAGATATATATGTATGTATGTACATATACATCTTTGCCAGACCAGGCACTCTGGGTGCCATATATTTCTAGAGCCATTTGCTCTGGGGCCAAGGATAGAGTAAAAATGTGGAGTTGAAAAGTCCAGACAAAGAATCTTTGAGCAAGGAAGCCACCAGTCTTATGTTGCTCCTCTCCTTTCCTAGAATCAGGACACAGGCCTTTTAAATCCATGTCTGTCAGTATATATGAAGCCTTTACTGACCATAATAAAAGTGTACACAAATGTGATTTGCTCTTACAGTAAACCAAATTAAACTCAATTCTTCCAATAAGATCAGCTTCAAGTAGATTTACTTATTTTACTGCTGGTAGCTAGGGCTGGTATTTGGGAAAAGGCAGAAGAAGCAGAGACCTCTTTCCTTCATAGTCATTTCCCCCTGAAACTTCTGTATCTTCAAGGAAGGAAGCCTCAAATTACATATGCCATCCACTCAATAATCAGCATCCAATGGGATAGTTGCACGTCACTAACATTCTACCTAGATTTCCTTCCTGCCACACAGGAAAGAGCCCTTTATTTCCTCAGCCACTTTGTTTCTTTGGTAATTCTGCCCCTTTGCTCAATAATAATTGAGCCAAATTCTGCAGCTGATATGAAAGTGATTTTCCCTCCCTGAGGTCTGGGTATGGGTTAAGTGTAAACTGACTAGTAATTTAATGTAGCTTGGGAAGGTTTATCCTCTATCTTTACCCAACTCAAACTTAAGGTCTAAGTTTAAAGCCATTTCCCCTTGGAACCAACCTACTGGACTTTCTCTTTATTATTTGATTTCTTTTTTTTTTTTGGAGGGGGAGGGTCCAGTCATGGGGCCTGAACTCTGGGCCTGGGCGCTGTTCCTCAGCTCTTCAGCTCAAGGCTAACGCTCTACCACTTGAGCCACAGCGCCACTTCTGGCTTTTTTTCTTTTTGCTTATGTGGTGCTGAGAAATCGAACCCAGGGCCTCATGCATGCAAGGCAAGCACTCTACCACTGAGCCACCTTCCCAGCCCTATTATTTGATTTCTAAATCTCTCTTTAATGTGCCAGAAGATAGAAGCTTTTATTAGACCTAATTGTCAACTGTCATCATCTCCTCCACTTTACCAAGTAGCAACTCATATCTTCATCTCCCTCAAGCTAACCACAGCCCAATTTGGAAGGCAATTCATTATCCCTGCTTTGGGGAAGATAATAGGGAAGTTAAAATGGCACTAAGTCAATCTCTAGTCCAGGTAGGTCCCTAGTGAGCACTGCCTGAAATAGATTGGAAGAACTCAATCTTCCCCACGCCAAGTGCTTATGGATTAAGCACTGTTAAATACTATTAAGAATGTTAATTTCATGGTTTCTAAGCATTATTTAGTGTTCTGCATTTATCTGAAATTTAAAAAGTTGTACAGCATATCTATCTAAATGTCCACTGGTACTTCTTGATCAGAGTCCCTCCTTCTATTATTCTCCCCCATCCCATCTGTTCCCTACTGTCTGTGCATTTGTTTTTGTTTTTGTTGTTGTTATTGCTGCTGCTACTGCTGTTGTTCCTGTAATGAGAAAAACTGCCAGGAGCAGTCATCAGCCTCTCAAATGACAATTGAAGACACTTCTCTTGTGCCTGGTTGTCTCAAAACAGGAAGCAATCAGGAAAGTCACCCCTTCTCTGGCACCCATTCAGCTATTTTGAACAGTCCAACATCACTCTAAATGAAGGTCGTTTTAGCTATGAGGATCACTGAAACTACAGCTGTTGCTGCTTCAGTCCTAACTTCTGCTTCAGGAGGCCTTGCTCTGGTCATGTCTGCCCCAGGCAACTTGCTCTGGCTTTAGAAGACTCTAGTCTAGGCTGGACAGGCCCTGCTGAACTCAAGGATCCTCTGCTCAACCTACAACTATTCTCATGAGGCTTGTTAGGGAAAGATCAAGCAGTTGAAAGGAGAAAAAGAAGGCAGAGACCAGAACAGGCTTTAATCATTGCTGCAGAGGGACTCCATGTAACACCAAGCACGGTTGGAGAAACAAGAAGTGGGCAGAGGGGGGGATGGGGGTTAAGGTTTTTATACATTCAAGTGTAAGATGATCTCTGGAATGTCTTTGTCCTGTCTTGTCCTTTTGGAGATTTATGGTACCCTTCTGACACCCGACAGTCCCACAATTTCAGATAAGGGGTGGGGTGAAGTTTTCCTGGAGACTGAGGGAGGGGGCGGGGCGGTGGTCAGTGGGCCATGGGAGCAACATTGAGTATGTGAACAAAGCAGATTCCCATTATTTGAGACCCTGAAGGGATCTAAAAAGATAATGGGCATCGTGGTCTTTTCTGGCTACTTCCTGCTGACATGGGAAGGGAGGGGAAGGTCTTGGGAGTCTTTTGTTGCTCATAGAAGGAGGTCTTTATTTGTTCCAGTCTGTGTGGTTGCTGTTGTGCAATTGATGAGGAAAGTTTGAAAAAGATTTTTTTTTAAATAGGGTAGAAAAGTTAAGAGAAGAATGACCACTAGAAGCCAGGTACCAGTGGCTCTCGCTTATAATCCTAGCAATCTGAGGATTGCAGTTCAAAGCCAGCCTGGGCAGGAAAGTGTGAGACTCTTATCTCCAATTAACCACCAGAAAATCAGAGGTGGTTCCATGATTCAAAGAGGTAGAGCACTAGCCTTGAGTAAAAGAGTTCAGAAACAGCATCCAGACCCTGGGTTCAAGCTCCATGACTGACATAACCAGAATTTTTTTTCAAAAAGAATTATTACTAGAGTGGGAGTTATGAATAGTAGAAGCCAGGATATCCAACTCCAGATATTACTCCATTGATGATGAGATTAGGATAAGGATGATTACAAGAAATACAATGGTAGGAGCTAGAGGTCTGACTAGAGAATTACTCCTGGAGTTGACTCAGTATAAGGCAGTGGAAGAAAATAAAGAGATTGACAAGTACAGTTACAGTCATGTCACCAGGTCACTGTTGAAGGATTGACCCCTATCCCATTGTCCCAGGCCCATACAGACACCAGGCAAAATCCCAGGTATGTGTGAACTTGTTTGAAGTGCAGGCAGGGCCATCCACCAAGCCCAGCTGTCAACATCCCATGGTGGGCCCAACTGAAAGGCCCTCACCTTCCTTGACCTAGTGGCCTTTTCATTAACCTCTACCTCCTTGCTCAGACCTCCTATAAAAACCCAGATCCTGTCCCAGCTCACTCACACAACCTCCAAACCCACAGAAAGGTCTGTGTCCCTCGCTGTTTACCTGTTGATGATCGAGTCCAGCCTATTCTTTTTCGTTCTCCATTTTCCTAATACCGGTGAAGAATTGTGAAGCTTCCCTCTAAAAGTCTGTACTCTTCACGTAGGGTCATTGACTTCAATAAGAAAACTTGACAGAGCTTTATTGAGTTAATGAGCAAGCAGGAAAACAGACGAACAGTTAAGCAGAAAGGTAAAGTCCTTGAGAGAAAGCATGCATCCTGCCACAAATGTTTATCTTTAACATAAGCACTTTGTCCCAGGAGGAACCATTTTTCCAAACATTTGCTTCTCCAAGATACTTGTCTTTTTTTTATGATGTCCTCTCAGTTTTTAGAGCACATTAATTGTGGCCAGCAAGCAAGGTAGCATTAACCTGAGTGCGCAGATCCTGAAGGACTAAGGGAACATTATCTGAGTTTCTGGAATATACACACAATGTTTACCTTTTGCAATATATCTATTGGGTCTGAATGGCTAGGTGTCCTTAACTTGAGGACACCTAGAAGAGTGCCTTGATTTACTGCCAATAAGAGCTTTAAGCCTTACAGCCTTTTCCCCTACATCCCTCTGTGACCTTTTTGATACTTTTAATCTATCCCCCACTATACAAGTCTATCATTTCTACTATAAATGAAAATAATGGGTACCAGAAAGGCAAGGGGGTAAATTCCTGTCCAGTTAGAAGGTAGACAGGTATGCACATTAGATGCTTATGAACTATTTTCTTTTGATCTCCCAGCCTTATTCACCTTTGAAAGGATAAGTACATGTAACTCCATTTAGGAGTCAAACGGCCTGGATGCTCCCTCATCACTATGAGCTTTGTCCCAGTAGGTTGGGTAGGTGTCTTCTCCTTGTTGGGATAATGTCCTAGTGATGTTTTGCTTGTTGCTGGGATAATATGTCCAGTTGATCAAATCTCATGTTGGAAGGGGGGTGACAGGTCAGGTGAGGGTCTATGCCAATAAACCCTTTCATTTCTGATTTAAGCAACAAGGAGATCACTAGAAATTGCTTTCAAGCAGGGCTTGCCTTGAAATTATGAAAAATAAAAGTTAAGTTTGACCAATAAACTCTTGTAAGAATAATTTATCCTTCGGTGAGTTTAACTGTTAATGCTGCAGAGGATCAAATCTGTAATGACAAAAAAAAACTTTAACAGTAGTCATTATGAAAGTTTTAAAACAAATGCTGATTAAACTCTCCAGTTATTTTTAATGTAGATAGCACATTAGGATACTAATTAAGATTGAAACCACTGTAGATGTCACTAAACTATTTTGATTATAATGAGGAAAGCAGGAACACGGGCCTGCTTGGTGCTCTTTTCAGCTTGATACCCAAGGCAGCTTACATAATTGGGAAACAGATATATTAGACAGCAAGAAAATATAACATTTTAGTTTTATATACTTATTTAAAGGTGATCATTTAAAGGCCTTTCCATAAGCAAACATGTCATTAAAAACTTGACAAATGGGGCTGGGAAGGTGGCTCAGTGGTAGAGCGCTGGCCTTGCATGTAGGAGGCCCTGGGTTCGATTCCTCAGCACCACATAAGCAAAAGGAAAAAAGCCAGAAGTGGTGCTGTGGCTCAAGTGGTAGAGTGCTAGCCTTGAGCTGAAGAGCTGAGGGACAGCGCCCATGCCCAGAGTTCAGGCTCCATGACCGGACCCAAAAAACAAAAACAAAAAAACTTGACAAGCTTAATAGTACACAAGCAATTACTTTTGCAGATGGATGTAAGAATGGGATGCTGGTTTTACATCAATGTATTAATCTTGACCTTAGGAAAAAATCTTTATATTGGTTTTTAAATAATAGCCAACTTAATTGCATACCAATTTTGCAACTTTATTTTATCAAATAAACTCTTTTTATCAAATCTAGGACATATTCATACCATCTAATTACTTACTTGAATGTTTGGTCATTAGTCTTCATTTTTCCTTTTTCCATTTTGGAATGAACATTTAAGACAATTCTTACTCTCCAAATTCTTTCTTATCCAAAGGAAACCTCCTTTTTTCTTCATCACACCTGGGAATGGGGCAGGGAACAGGGTGTCTGGCAAACACAGCTGGAGGAGGTGGATGAGGTCAGCGGCAAGTTCCCACTCAAAAGGAGGTTTCATTCATTTCAACTCCACTAATAAAGTCTTCTAACAAGCAGCACACTTGGTAGTCACCGTTCCATTTTAACTCCTCTGATAAAAATTTATCTCCCTAACATGGCTAGCAGTTTGTTCATCTCCTCCACGAGACCTTCTCCATCACCCTCGCTGCTTGCCCAGTTGAGATCAGACTTTGAGGTCCCTGATGGGACTTGAGCCTCCGGACTCATCTTCCAGACACTGTACCTTCCTCAGCTTGGCCCCCAACCAGGGCAGCAGCCAGTCCTGGTGCTGAACTCTCATCGTGGCTGGCCTCCTGAGCTCTGGCTGGCAGGAAGATGGGGGCAGGGGAGTGGCCCAGTAGGTGGAAGGGGACTAGGGGCAGAGGTGGGTGTGGAGGCCCACTACATGAGACCAGGGAGATGGCTGCAGATGGGGGATGTCCCAGTGGAAGAATGGGCCCTGTGGCTGAGCTTCTCTCCAGAGATTCTTAGCAGTACTGCTGCTGTTCCATCACTAGTCTTCTCTGGATGTCCATTTCCTGTACCTGATGCTATGTGGAGGGGCCTCCTTCCTGAGAATCCGTGATGTTCAGGGCAAACAGCATTGCACTGAAGAATGTGGTCACCTCTTTTTCCTTGAAAAGGTTAAGCCACCTCTTCGTTGAAGAGTTTAAGCTGCATACCTGGTGGGCACCTTGCCACTGGTGGTTGGTGTTGCCTGATTGTACTAGAGCCCTTCTGTGATTGAATTATTGATCACAATCTGCCAATCCTGTAGCTTGACTCTGCTGACTCTAAAGGTATTGCTGGCAGTGTGGTAGCAGATGTGGATCCTGCTGAATCCCTATTCATCAGGCTTTATTGGTACCCATTTTTTACTAGTTTCATCATAGACCATTATGGAAGCCTGAGCTTGGCAGCTAGGATCTTCTGCTTGACTCTCATCTTCCTGTCAGCGAGCTTATCTGTCTGGGAGACTGCCTTTCTTCTATTTTTCTTTTAAGTGGCCTGGATCTGGTAGGAGTTGATTTAATTTTAGAGTCTTTACAAAATCCCTTTTGTTAACTATGCATTTTAAGGAGTGGGGAGGCAAACTCTATTTTCCATCCATTTTTAGGCCACAATACTTTTTTTGCCTTAAGGGAAAAATTAAGAATCCAGATCCTGAAGTGAGTAGACTGTTGGAAGAGAAAAGCACTCATTCTAGTTGGGCAAGGGAGAACTCTGGGTCTGGCTGTACCAGGAAAGGAGGGCTTTGCTTCTGAGGACAGTCCATTTTCCAGTATCCCCATGCACCACAAAGTGGACAAGCCTTAGAGGGACAGGTTGGGGCAAGCTTTTGCCCAGTGTCCATCTTTGCCACAACAGAAGCACACACTAGGCGGAGTGGACCAGCCGGGTACCCATTTCAGGAGTGGCCTGACATAGGACAGTCTATTTTGAGGGGTGCATGGCAAAAGAATTGGTTCTGACTTTTGGAAGTCTCTCTTTTTTCCTTTAAAATTTAGTAGGATTTTCTGAAAAGCTGTCAATTTGGGCCATATCAATCATAGAGAATGGAGCATGCACTCAGATAGTGCCCTCTGCTCCTGCTAGCTCATGGAGGGAGCACTTAGTGTTGGTGGTTGGGAGTGGGAAGTCTTTTTTGAGATCAAGTAGGAGGGGGAGAAGGAGGAGAGGAAGAAGGGGGACTATTGGTAGAGGTAGAGGTTTTGAAGGGATAGTTTTGGCTAAAATAACTTGAGTTGCAGAACAAGAACAATGTAGTGGTGGCCAGGAGTGATGGAAAAAGGCTTGGGCATAAGGAACCTCTGACCATTTGCTATTCCAATAGAAGAAATTGTCCATACCTTGCTATACTTGGGCCATTGATTGCAATTGTTCAGTTGATACTGAGGCCAAATGTCTATGCAAAAGCAGATACGTTTCTTTTATTTCAGTTCCGATTTTAATCCAATTTCTAGGCTTTTTAGGAGATAAGCCAAAAGGCTGTCAGCCAGAATGGACTGTTGTGACGCCCAGGTAGAAAGCAGTGCAGAAACGGATAATGACCAAGAACTTGTGTTGGGCCATTCCCAAATGCTAGGTTAAGGCCAACAAAGTCCTCTACTGAGTTGAGTGGTTAGGCATCTCCAAAAACTGATCAGTCAGAGGGAGTCCCCAGGACCTGGGGCCATTAAAGAGGGAAACCAGAATCTATACCTCAAAATGTCCAAAGGAAGGTGCTCATGGGAGAAGTGGCTGGGTGGTGGGTGCAGGCAATTGAATGGCGAATGATCTCTAGTCTGGAGGTAGAGAGGAGACAGGGAGGAGGAAGAGGGAGAGAGGAGGGAAGGTAGGAGGGAGGGAGGGAAGAAGGGGAAGGGAGATGGAAAGGGAGAAGGGGAGGAAGAGAGAAAGGAGTATGGGAAATGACTTAACCTAAAGCACCCACCTCCCACTGACAGCCTTATCTTAGAACTATCCTTGCCGCTGACCCTGCTGAATCATTTCCCCTCCCCTTACCGGTGAGGAAATGTACCAACTGTCTTGAAATGGCACATCTGATGCTGATGCTCCTGACAAACACAGATGATGATGATACCTTGAATGTCCATAGTCAAAATAATATTGCTTATCCACCCTGCCTTCATCTTACCCCGCTTCCATCCTCACCCCTGATTCTGACTAATATTTAAAGAGCCCTAGTTGTAAGGGATGCCATTTTCCCTTCAGCCATGCTGAAGGAGACTTGGTCACGCTTTCCAGACCTTATTCCTGAGTAAAATCTGTTGAATTTGCTCTCTGTCCTTTCTTTATCCTGATAGCTTCATGACTCAGTTACCTTACAAGGGAGAGAAAAGGGGAGAGAGGGACAGGGAGGAGATCAGGGAAAACAGCAGGCGAACAACCAAGTTTATCAATTCAGTCAATAAAGACCTAGACCAAGATCTTGCCTCACCTATGTAAGCTAAACTGGGACCTCATAAGGGTGGGAAATTCTGGTCACTCACAGGCTGCCGGTTAGCTGGGGATTCCACACCCTTTTTGTAGTCGGCTTGAGGAACTGACCAGCTTTCTGAAAGCTACTGTTTTGAAAAGGGAAAAGAGAGGACAGAAAGGGAGAGGACATAGATGGAGTTACCTTCAAGGACAGTGAGTCCTCCAGAGAATCTCTACCCTGGGTTCAGCACCATCTGTTAGGAAAGATCAGGTGGGGGAAGGAGAGAAAGAAGGCAGGGAGCTCAACAGACTGGAACAAGTTCTAATCATTGCAGCCAAGGGACTCCATGTAACACTGAGCAGGATTGGAGGAACAAGTTGTGGGGAGAGAGCGTAGTTTAAGGTTTTATACATTCCAGTGTAAGATGTTCTTTGGAAGATCTGTCTTGTCCTGTCCTGTTGGGGATTTATGGTAGGGTATCCTTCTGACACTGACAATCCTGCACTTTCAGATCAGGGGTGAGGTGTTTCTGAGAGTCAGGAGAGGTCCCCTGGGGAATGGTCAGTGGACCTCGGAAGCAACATAGAGTTATGAGAACAAAGCAGATTCCCATCAAATCGTACATATAAAGTGTGTGAAGGGTGGAACTAGAAGCTGTATACACACAAGGCAGTGAATTGCAATCTGAACACAGCATGCCATTCACCTTTCGATGTAGAAGGCTGTTAGCTTTTTAAAGAAGAGAGCGTTGAGTAAGAACCACACCACGCACATGGTATTCAGGTAAGGGATAGGTTTATTCATCGTTCCGGCTGGCACCAGGCCATGTTGGCCCTCCCCGCGGCTGGGAGGGAGGCTGGGAAAGAGGGCGTCTGGCCCTGGGCTAGGCCTTATCTAGGGGAGGGGAGGGGAAAGGTGTGGTCACATCTGGATTAGCAGGTGCAGATATGACCTCTTCCAGGTGCCAGTTGCCTAGGTAACGCAGGTACTGGGCGGAGACTTTGCTGTGAGGAGAATGGAGTCTGCTCACCATCCAGGAGCGGACCTTACAAAGGCCATTTCTTAATGTTGTTGGTCAGTACAGGATATTTCTTTCCTATGTCAACATTAAGCAAAGAGGTTCTCTGTCTCTCTCTCTCTTTGTCTCTGTCTCTCTGTCTCCCTGTCTGTCTGTCTCTCTTTCTCTCTAATCATCTATTACTACTGGAGTTTTGAACTCAGAGCCTTTCAATTGCTAGGCCAATGCTTTATCACCTGACCAACTCCTCTAGCCTAAAGGCTTCTTTAGAGTGGTCTTTTATTGCTTCCTCGTGGTCTTCATTATGATACTATAGCATTTAGCCCCAGACCTATTCTGCAGCAGTGAAGAGGCAACTGAAGAGTTTGAGAACAGCTGTGTTTCAGAGTTAACATTGTGGAAGGTCAGAGGCTGTGAATACTAAGTGGTGATTTCTGCAAGCTCTGGTGCCTGGAAGAGTTCCTGAGACAACAACAATACTTAAGAGCCAAATATCCTTATATCCAATGCTCAGGAACCATTAACACTAGCTGCAGGTGCTGGGCTGCTGACACTCAAAGCTCAGAAGAATGTACCTCTGACTTGAGCACCTGCAGCTATGTCTTTGACTTCGAAAATGTGTAGCAATAAAGCCTCTAGTTCTCATGGAGTCTCTAGTTTCCAAAGCCCATATCTTGCTGTGACCTGAGCACCTAGAATTATAAGCCTCTGATTTTTGGGGGGTCGGGGAGGATCTGGTCGTGGGACCTGAACTCTGGTCCTGGGCGCTGTCCCTCAGCTCTTCAGCTCAAGGCTAGCGCTCTACC
>NW_012267294.1:1508172-1610191 GCF_000151885.1 Dipodomys ordii | reverse complement strand
TGTAAACATTTGGGTAAATGCCCAAAAGTGGGATTGCTGGGTCATAGGGGAGTTCTATGTGAAGTCTTTTGAGGAACCTCCATAATGCTTTCCAAAGTGGTTGAACATCACTAGGCTTTTTCATTCAAGGCCACACTTCCACTTCCAGCATTTTGATGGTTACTTGGTAACATTATTCCACAGAATTTTCTGCTTGGTCTGGCTTCAAAGCTAAGTCCCCAGATCTCAGCTTCTTGAGTAGCTAGGGTTCAGGGAAGGAACCACTGATTTCAAGATTCAACCTTTTAAATATTTGTTTTTCAATTAATAATCCTAGCTGAGTGAGCTGAGCTGATCCACCATTCATTCATTTATGGGGGATAAACCTAGAGCCTTTTGCATTCAAAGCAAGTGCCCTATTACTGAACTATACCCTAATCTTTATCAGCTACTTATTTTTAGAGTTGTGTGTCGGCACAGTGTTAGCTAAACAGGTACAAGAATGATAGCACCTGCCCTCTAGAAGTTCTTGATCTGGTAAGCAGATACAGATAATCTATGTGAAGAGAAAGGTGAGCTCAAGATGCAGCAATACTTGAAAAGGTCTCTAACCCAGGCCAAGAAACCCAGGAAAAAGCTGCTACTTGAAATGAGTCTTGAATCGGTAGTTATAAAGGGGTCAGTATCTGCAACAGAGGGTACAATTAATGAACATAGAGGAAGGAAAAGCCAACACAGGAGACAAAGCTCTGTGGCTGCTTCTGCATGGTATGCCAAGAGCATATGACTGGGCTGGGTTGGATCTTGACTTCCACATTTGACCTGTTGTATAACATGGAATATAACAATGCGAAAACATCTACTTCTTTAGAAATATGAAAGACTGGCGTGTGAGTAAGAGAGAACTACCCCTACCCCAGCTGTTGAAAAAGATGTTAACAATGGGCTGGGAAGGTGGCTTAGTGGTAGAGTGCTTGCCGAGCATGCATGGAGCCTTGGGTTTAATTCCTCAGTATTATATAAACAGAAAAAGCCAGAAGTGGTGCTGTAGCTCAAGTGGTAGAGTGCTATCCTTGAGCAAAAGAAGCTCAGGGACAGTGCCCAGGTCCTGAGTTCAAGCCCCAGGACTGGTAAAAAAAAAAATTTAAGATGATAACAAGAGAGAGGATCCCTGGGGCCCTATTTTCATGTTCTGCCTCTTGTCTGACATATCCTAACTGAAAAGCAATGAAAGCAATTCTGTGCAACAGAACTGGATTAGGAGCAACTGATGAAACACATTTCCAGTAATTTAGTCTGCAAGTTTTTGTGAATTTCCTACTGTATGCCAGGCTCCCTCAAATATACTGGGAGCACAATGAGGAGCAAGCTTGGGAGGGGCGGGGGAGCATGTCTGGGATGAGGAAATCATTCATTTCCATCATCGTATTTTATTCTCACGCTGCTTTGGAGAGTAGATCAGACTGAGATTCTAGCTCTTGATTTCTTAATTAGGGAACTGAGGCTCACAGACACACAATACCTTTCCCAAGTCACACTAGATCAGACCAGAACCCACACTAAGGTCTCATCCTGATTCCTTCTCTGCCACTGTTCTTACACAGAGACAAATGTGATACAAATCCCGCACAGATGAGGGTCAGAGTGAAGAAGTCAGCTGAGTCCTGAAAGGTGTTAGATGGAAGGGAGAACTGGGCCTCTGGCACCCCCGAAACAGCCTCAAGCAACAGAGATGGAAAGAACAGACAACTGTGTTTGGATGTCTCTAGACCCAAATCCAAGAGGACCTTCATGTTTCACATGAAATCCCTCCCACTGCCTCCAGTTCTTCCAGCAAAGTCTGACTCAGCCTTCCTCAGCTATGAATTCATTTATCCCAAAAGGATAATGCATCCTGAGGTCTTTTTTTCATCTGGCTTCCTCCACAGCTCCCATCTGCTTCCTCCATGCCTGGAAATAGGAAGATATATAGGGATAAAAAAAAAACAAAAGAAGCTGCAGCTAGGCTGCTAATGACCTGAACATTGCTTATTGAAATCTCCCCTCTAAATGTAACTGGCAGAGCAGGGAGAGGGAGGGGAGGTTGCCAAAGGCTCTGATGAAATTCAAACAGCTGGAGAAGTGGCTTTAAGAGGGCCTGCTGAATGGGAGTCAATAATCCAGCACTTCATCAGGCTGAGCCAGATGTTGGGTGGAGGGAGTGTGAGGGGGTGCTGGGGAGCAGAAATAACAAGAGATTAGTGACCTCTTTTCCAGGAGTAGGAAACAGGTACAGTGTCCAGGCACAGTGGAAGAGTCTAGCTTGAGGTCAGAGGTGCAAATGGTATGTCTTCTATTTAGACAGCCAAAGCCCTTCATTGGAGCTCACTCTTTTCTTTTTTTTTTTTGGTAGGTTGTGAGGATCAAACTCTGGGCCTGGGCACTGTCCCTGAGCTCTTCAGCTCCAGATAACAGTCTCACGGATGTTCCTACCCAGTCTGGCTTTGAACTGTGATCCTCATATCTCAGCCTCCTGAGTAGCTAAGATTACAGGTGTGAGCCACCAGCACCAGACTCCCACACGTTTATTGATTTACTACCTGAAAATTTACTAAGCACCAATCAGGAGCCAGACACTACTCAGAGCTAGAAAACAAGGTCAGTGTTTGTAATCCAGGACTTTAACAGGGTTGAAGCG
Source organism: Dipodomys ordii (assembly GCF_000151885.1). Classification (NCBI taxonomy): domain Eukaryota; kingdom Metazoa; phylum Chordata; class Mammalia; order Rodentia; family Heteromyidae; genus Dipodomys; species Dipodomys ordii. Next base: position 1,607,535 of record NW_012267294.1, on the reverse strand, counting down.
AACAGACAGGCTGACTGATAAGAGAATAAAGGGTAGACAGTCTGCCGGAAGGATACATCCTGCATCATGGGATACACAGAAGCCATGGCGGTTCTACTCATATATATCTACACAGATTTTGTGTAACAATTTGAATCTTGAGGGTTTGTTAGTAGGAGAGGGAGGAAAATCATCCCAACCTCAAGCACAGTGATGCTATGTGTCCTGGATATATGAACAAGTCAGGTGTTGTGTTACTTACTTTCCTCATTCCCGAGAACAAAACATTCACATAAAATATTTAAGGAAGAAGCCGGGCGCTGGTGGCTCACGCCTGTAATCCTAGCTACTCAGGAAGCTGAGATCTGAGGATCGCGGTTCAAAGCCAGCCCGGGCAGGAGAGACCGTGAGACTCCTATCTCCAATAAACCACCAGAAAACCAGAAGTGGTGCTGTAGCTCAAGTGGTAGAGCGCTCGCCTTGAGCTGAAGAGCTGAGGGACAACGCCCCGGCCCAGAGTTCAAGCCCCACGACCGACAAAAAACAAAAAATATTTAAGGAAGAAATGATTTATTTTGACTCATGGTTTCAAGGGTTCGGTCCATCATGGTGAGAGGCCGGGGGAAAACAGAGCAGCTCACATTGCAGTACCAGGAAGCAGAGGAAGGGGATACAGGAAGGAGTCAGGGAAACATACAGCTTCCAAGGACGCTCCACATCCCCCAGTGAGGCCTTCATCTCCCACTTTTCACCATCTCCCAACAATGCTTCATATCATGAGTCCTTCAAGAGACCAATCCATTTGCTTAGATCAGAACTCTCATGATCAAATCTTCGGATACATCATTACCATACACTCAAAAGTGTGCTCTTCTAATCCCCTAGTTGTTTTTACTGTTTCTATAATTGTTGTTATTGTTGTTGTTATAGGGGCTTTGAACTCCTGTTTGTTAGGCAGGTACTATTACTTGAGCCACACTTCCAGCCTGCTTATAATAATGTTTCTCAACCTAATCAAGTTGGCAATCAAAATTAACTCTCACCAATATGGTTCTAAGAGCTTTACATAGTATTCTTTTACTGTTACTCCAAATGAGTGGTAAGCTTATTGTTTTATAAATGAGGAACTTGCAGCCCAGAGTCAGTTTAGGGGAACTGAGAACTAAGGCTTGTAAAGGTGAAGCTGTTCTTGATATGAAGAGGCCAGAAACATAGGCATATGCCTATGTTTGGACCTATGTTGGACCTATGCCTGTGCAGCCTAGTTCATCTAAAACTCTATGAGCTGACTTCTGTTTCCCAAGATCACCTTGGCAACAGAGCTGAAATAGAATTGGTGTAGCAAGACAGAGAGGCAATTAGGAGAAAAACCTAATGATCCAGAGGACAAATAATCAGGTTGACTAAGCTAGTGACATTAGTAATAGAGACGTCAACACCAGAAGAATGGGTGGGAAATCCCAGAGGATAGGAGCTGAGCACTTCTGACTCACATATGTAATCCTAGTTACTCAGGAGGTAAGAAGCTAGCCTGAGAAGAAAGACCCAAGAAACTTTCTCCAATTAACCAGTAAAAAGCTGAACCACAGGATCTCATGCTCTTACTTGGCTTTCTTGCTCATGATTGGCACTCTATCACCTGAACCATGTCTCCATTCCAGATTTTTGCTGGTTATTTTGGAGATAGAGTCTTGAGGACTTTCCCGTCTAGGTCAGGTCTCAACCTCCTGAGTAGCTAGGATTACAGGCATAAGCCGCCTGCTTCATCTCCCTGTCTGCCTATCTGTTTAAAACTACAACTCTGCCTTTCTATCTGTATAAAACTAAAACATGAGCTGGTATGACTGTATAATCCCAGCATGTTGGAGACTTTGAAAAAACCTGGCTTTATCACTTTTGGCTTTTCTTTCTCCTGCCCCCCCCTCGTACTGTGGCGGGGTGGGGGGGGATTGAACTCAGGGCCTAGCTCCCCACGGGCTAACACTCTACCACTTGAGCTACCTCCAGCATTTACAGCTATTACTTTTTAGCTGAATGGAGTTGAACATGTTTCTTATACTCTCTATTCCTCCATTTCTTCACCTGCAAACAAAAAGATTGAATCAATGACAGTGAAGAATTTGAACAGAGTTCAGTAAACATTAGAGCCTAGTCATTGAGGGTGATTCCAGTTGATAATATCCAGAGCTAGCTGGAAGCTAGATGATCTGCAGCTCTTGCTGGGAGCTTGGAAGCTTGAGTGGAGCAGTACACTGGCAGGATGGTCCCAAGTGGAGAAAACCATGACCCAGCTAGGACATGGGAGAGCTGGTACAACCACCCCGGACGAGAAAGAGTGGCACTGAACAACAAAGAGCAATTTAGACCCAGGATGCAAAGCAGTGCAGAGTGAAAGGGTCAGCCTGGGAGATCAGCCAAGAGAGAAAAGGGAGTGTGGTTGTTGATATTTCCTTTGCTTTTTCTGTCACAGGGGATTAAGGCTCTAGAATAGGAAGCATCAGAGGTAGTGTTTACCCATTAATGGGGTGCTGACAGTGAGTGGCTAAAGCAAATGTGTATGCATATATAATGGTTCTCTCCTTCTGGAAGATGAGCTGTGTGCATAGTTCAGAGAGCCCATAGGGCCAAAGTTACATCTTCCTGACTCAACTCAAACCTCCAAAACCAAAGGAAGCATTAATGCCCCACCCTTGAAAAGAGGTTTCTGCCACAGCTCGTCTCTTGCAGCCTCAAGACACTTAGCCAAAGCCAAGATGAGCAATCTTGTGCAGTCACTGGAGAGATCACTGGGGCTCCTCTTCCTCTCCTAAACTCCCTGCTTGGCATAAGTCACCCCTCCTGAGTATTGAATAGGGTTTGGGTTTGCTAGTTTGGGAGTGAAAACTTGCAAACATTTCCCCAAACAGGCTACTGAGTCCTCTTGAGGAAAAAGTGTCAGAACGCTATTGCTGTGTTGCTGCTGCTGCTGCTGCTGCTTTTACTTGATTGGTAGCAGCTAGCTTTGAGATATGAGGATATGTAAAGAAAAGTTAAAATAGAGGAAAAGATCACAAGGTCTTTGGAAGAAAACACTGTACTATAAACAAAACTTCCCCACTCAAGTGAGCTCAGCTCTATAGACTAGACCTAGGGAGAGGAATTTCTCACAATCTCAAGTATTCAAATGCTATCTATGCTCACCCTAGAAACAGCCTACTTTCCATCTTGAAAGTGTTTTTGTAACAAGTACTTAAACTGTCTAGCTGCCATGAATAAACTAAACACAGAAGGAGGCATCCCTGCCTCCATTTTGTATTTGTCATAGTTTCTAATTGTTCCCTCCACAGCCATTTGGCAGCCACCTTGGATCCCAGAAATGAAGACTGATGGATAATATCTTTATGACAAGGGACCAAAACTACCCCTAAGGAACAGTAGGGCCTGAAAAACAGACCACCACCCCCAAATGAGGGGAATTACTTATAATGATGAGGCTACACTTGCTGGAGCAGAAGAATCATCTCAGAGAAACCAGATTGCTCCCCTCAAGTGATGATAGCAGTAACAACTCTGACATGAGAAAAACAGAACTGAGATATGGACCAGCCAGACCACATCAGTAACTGGAACTCTTTATACACATATGCCTTCCTAATTCTTCTGTTTAAACCTAACACTCATATCCATACCCCAGAAGTGGTTCACATAATAATAATCTCCTTTCCCTGCCTTTCATCAGGTCTTTCATTTCTTCTGCACATTATGGCCCAACCTGATGTTTCTTTTCTAATAAATTTTACTATCAGTTTTACTAGGTGAGGAATTCTTGTCCTAATTCCTCTCTCACTGACTCAGTGTTCAAGGGGCTAGTTTTGCTCTGGTCTCCAGTACTCTGGGAGAGAGGCTGTGGATGGTGCATTTCCAGGAGCTTAGAAATGAGAAGCAAAGCCAGGCAGCAGTGGCTCATACATGTAATCCTAGCTACTCAGGAGGATGAGATGTGAGGATCACAGTTGAAAGCCAGTCCAGGCAAGAAAGTCCTTGAGACTCTTATCTCCAGTTAACCACCAGAAAACCGGAAGTGGCACTGTGGCTCAAGCAATAGAGTGCTAGCCTTGAGCTGAAGCGCTCAGGGACAGCACCCAGGCCCAGAGTTCAAGCCCCATGATTAAAAAGAGAGAGAGCGAAGCAAAGCCAGGTGCTACTCGCAAGACTGAGATATTAGGATCACGTTCAAAGACAGCCCAGGTAGGAAAGTCCATAAGACTCTCATCTCCAACTAACCACTAGAAAACTGGAAATGGTACTGTGGCTCAGAGTGGTAGAGCACTAGCCTTGAGCAGAAGAGCTCAGGGACAGCACCCAGGTCCCAAGTTCAAATCCCAAGACCAACAAAAAAAAAAGGAAGAAATGAGATGCTAGAGCAGCCTGGTTCAATAGAAAGAGTTTGAATTTGCAGTTTGTTTCAAATCCTAGCTCCAGTATCTACTCCTTAGTTTTGTCTAGGCAAATCAGTTAATTTCTTTGAGCTTTTGTTTTCTATTTGTAAAATTGTAATGACAATAATAATATCTTAAACTAGATAAGATCTGAGATTGTGTGAGACAGTGAGAGAAAAGGGGAACCCTTTCCAAAGTCTAATTTCATGCAGAACCTGAATATCCATTCAAGATTAAAATGGTATTCTATATGAATGAATACATTTAACAAGATTTCTAACTTTAACATCTTAATGTCAATGACTATATCTTATAGTTGCTGTGGTGAATCTTAGGTTGTTTGATGAATACAAAAATTTGAAGTTGAGAATTCTGAACAATAATTTCAATCTAATGTATCCTGGTTGTTGGCTAATTTTATTTTGCTTACTCAGAACAAAACTCCTGATTTCACAAATACCTGCAGCAGTGTTAGAAGTGTTGCAATTTTTTTCACCTCCACAAAGCACAGTTATCCTTGAGGTTATTCTTCAGATTTTAGGATAATAGCCCCCACCCCCACCCCTATTTCTTCTTGAGCTAGTGGATTCAAGTGATCTTATCTCAAACTCCTCAATGGCTGGAACTACAAGCACATACCACCACACTAGGCCTGAGAATTTAGACTTCTTAACACACAGAGACCAGGCCTCATAGATCCCCAGAGCTCCATCTATACAAGACACACTCATATTTGCGCCTCCCACACAGGTTCCTCATGCATGTGTATTCTGCTCCACAAACTCAGATATAGTTCTGTGCTCAGTCCTCAAACCAGAGAAACATGATAACTACTACAGGTACACTACGTTAGAAGAGACAATATATGGACAAAGTATGGACAGAGAAAACATGAAGGCTACTAGAGCCTTCCCTCGCTTTCTTTCTTTTCTATACTTCTCTCTACATTCTTCACCTTATTCTTTCTACCAGAGAAGTAGCTCAGCTAATGTGGTCCCCCTGTCCTTCAGTCTCCACTTTGGATCACTGTTCAGGGAGAGGCAGCTGAGATCTGAGACACAGGCAGACAAAGATGTTTAAGGAGACTTACCAGGTAGGAGATCAGCCCAGAAGACCCTGGAAATTGAGGAGCAGAAATAGAATCACATGCTGAGTTGGACTTGCATTGCTTGGTCTGTGGACACCTGAAGTCAGGTCTATGATCCTTCCAGGGCTCAGGTCTGTGGCTCTTTGCAAGGCCCTGCTGCCTAAGCACCAGGCATTTAATAGCTATGTGGTCTGTGAGCAAACTTTGTTTATCAAAGAAAATTATGTGCCGATTCTTGTACTGGCAGATCACTGGATTTACCAATCTTTCTACCCTTCTCCCAGGCCAGCCCTTCCTCCTTTCTATTTCTACTGACCTCTCAGCTAAGATACAAGCACCCCATCTACCTTCTATACATCCTTCCTCCCGCTGTCTGTAGAAAAATGCAGGACACAAAGTATATAGAAATGCCTTGACCATGGCCAAATGTTTGTACAGACTAAACACATATCCAGAACTATGCAAAGCTTTTTCTGCAAGAAATGTTAAAAGACCAATGCATTCTAAAGTCCCTGCCTTCCCCTGCCTTGGAGACTCACCTGAAAGGCCCATCTGACCTGGACTACACAAGTGCCCAGCACACACTCCAAGATTTACCAGTCAACCATTCACAATAAGGTACTCCCCAGGCCACCTAGGGGACCTCGGACTCAGTTTTGTTGTTGCTTGTTGCTCTTTTGCTTTTGCTTTTATGTTTTACTATGGCAGGGTTTGAAGATAGGGCCTCATGCTATCATTTGAGCCACACCTCCAAATCAGGTCTTGAGATGAAGTCTCTTGGACTTTTACACCTGGGCTGGCTTCAAACTGTGATCCTCTGAATCTCAGCCTCTTGAGCAGCTAGCATTACAGAGGTGAACGACTAGAGAGCGTGGAACGTCCCTGACCCAATTTTCCATATAGATTTCTTCCAGCACGGATTAGCTTCCCTGACAATTACCCTAATTCTAAAAATAACTACAAAATCAGGTAAAATGAATAAAATCACTATTTTCAAACCCCAGGTAATAATCATCAGTGAGGATAGTTGCAAAAAGAGTTTGACTCCATTTTTTTTTTTTTTTGTCGGTCGTGGGGCTTGAACTCTGGGCCTGGGCGCTGTCCCTCAGCTCTTCAGGTCAAGGCGAGCGCTCTACCACTTGAGCTACAGCGCCACTTCCGGTTTTCTGGTGGTTTATTGGAGATAGGAGTCTCATGGTTTTTCCTGCCCGGGCTGGCTTTGAACCGCGATCTCAGCCTCCTGAGTAGCTAGGATTACAGGCGTGAGCCACCAGCGCCCGGCTCCTTTTCTTTTTAATGTTTGGGTGATGACAATCTTACAAGTCTTACCCCTTCCTGTCTCTTTTTCGGACTCATCTGAGTAAGACTGTCAGAAGGCCACATCCTTGGTCTGGAGCCTCTGGGATTTGTCTGCCTGAGCGGGCTGCGGATGGGGATACTCAGACACTCAGATCTCAACTGTCCGAGCAGAGCTAGGGTGACAGGTGTGAGCCACCAGCACGCACTGCATTGCACCAAAAAGTTTAAAAACGGGGAGACACAGGTTTGCACGGAGCTTCATTGGGAGGAATCCCAGCGCCTTCGGCTTCTGGTGCACGCGAGCCGCGGGGCAGACGCAGGCGGAGGGGGGGTGGGTGACACACGGGGACCTGGACCAGGGGTCAAAGCCCCTGGCGGGTCTTGGGCTGAGGACCCGGGGGCCGGCCCACCGCCAGGGGGTGCTATGCGCCCAGAGGCCCCGCGCCCGCCCCTCTCCTGCTCGGGCGACCCCGCGCGGAATCCGGTCCCCGCGGCCTTAAACTCGCACCTCCTCCTGCTCCCCGCATTGCTCCCGATCCACCAGCACACAAAGGACGCCCGAGGAGGGTGAGGGGAGCCGACAGGAGAAGAATCCCTGGGAATGAGTGTCCAGCTTAATGGGGATCTGTGCAAGGGGCTGTCTGTCTGTCCTGGGAGAGCTGTCTCAAATTGAGCCCAGAGACGAAGTTCTCTCTTCAAATTTTGCACACACACACACACACCCCTCAACCTTTCCCACCCCTCCCAAGCCCCCACTCCTCCAATCTCCTTTCCCTTCTCCGACATCTTCTAATTGGCTAATGTCTACCAACTGTTTCTTAGTAAACTTAATTGAAAGTTTTTTTTGAAAGATTATAGATGTGTAATCAGCTTAGCATCAGCTTAATCTTGAACAATCAGAAACTACAAGCAAACAGCATTTGCAGGTCCCCTGGCTGGTGGAAGGCTAGGCCAGCAGTCACTGTGTGTGGCCAAGAGCAGGGGGAGACCTCCCAGGAGGGACCAGCACACCAACCACCCCCTCCACCCTGGAGGATGCCAACTTTCCCATCCTCTTGGCTCTCTTTTGCCTTTGCTCTTAGAAAGACTTGGGGACTCTGTAGGGTGGGACTTGGGTGAAGCTCTCACTGTTCCTGTTTTTTGTTCTAAGTGCTAGAAGGATCTCAGATAGGCTTGGCAAATCTGAACATCTGTTTCTCCATGGTGGGGTTGGTGGGTGGAGGGTGTCAGGATTTCAAAAGAGCTTTTTCCACTATGTGCTCCTCTCTAGCTGGGCCCAGACTGCTTTGAGCACTCCAAGCTTGGTCTGTTAACTCAAATGTATAAAGAAAAGTTTGAGAGAAACTTAACACTGCAGCTTGACAAGGCTTCCCAAATTCCTGGAATCCAAAAGACAAATAATTTATCTTCACCACCCACCCTGACCACCCCAGCAGCCTCTCCTTCCGGGGCAGTATGGTCTCCTCTCTTTAGCAAGAATTCCTGGACAACTAGTCCCCCAGAATCACCAGTCCATCAGCAAACATTTCACCTCTTGCTCACAGTGGGCTAGGATTTAAATGGTAACCCCTTCATAATCCATGCTGGTTTTTGTGTAAATACATCTTTAAAAGGGGACTCTCAGGCTAGGTACTGGCAACTCACACCTACAATCTTGGCTACTCTTGGAAGGTGAGATCTGAGAATCATAGTGGGAAGCCAGACTGGGCAGGAAAGTCTGTGAGATTCTTTTTATCTCCAATTGATCACCAAAAGGCCAGAAACAAAGCAGTGGCTTAGTAGAATGAGAGCCTTGAGCTAAGGGGTAGTTTCCAGACCCTGAGTTCAAGGCCCACTATTGGCCTTGTGCATGGATCTGTGACATAGGAGAGAAAAATTCAAGCGTTCGTTATATAAATAAGAAGAGACCCTGAAGCTGGAAATTCCCTCATCGCCCTCCCTCTTCTCTCTGGTTCAAGGGTTTATCCCTTACCTGGATGATTATTAAAACATCTTCTTATATCCCAGTCTGCAGTTTCAACTCTTATGTGGCCAGATAGTCCTGTCTTTGATAGGGACTCTGCATCTTCCCTTGTCCCTGTGTCCTTGTGAGGATCTCTATCATCTCATCATCTTCAGGATAGAACTCAAACTGCACAATGTCCAGCTTCTCCCAAGTTCACCCTAGGCTGACTTTCAGCATCATTTCTCCTTCCCTCCTTACCCTTTGTATTCTGGCCAGAGTTAATTCCTTGTTTGAACTTGCCTCAAGCCATTTTGGCAGATGTTTTTCACTCAGCCTTTGCTCAGCTTTCCCTTCAATATGCACACACACACACCACACACACACACACACACACACACACACACACACACACACACAAAACACAGGCTGCTTCTCATTCAGCTTTAAAGACTTGGTACTCAGGCTAGGTTCAATTCTCTTTGTTCATCCACAATGCCCTCTTACCCATTACACATCCCATCACCAGGCCCCTCACTCCTTTTCTATGCATGACTTGTGAAGTGTTTGGATCATTCATCCTGTAGAAAATGACTAGAACACAGCTCATGTATCCTGAAAGGGTACAACAAGCTTGAGAGGTGAGCCAGACTTGTTCAACTCTGGGCAAACTCTGGTTCTGCTGCTTGTGAGTTCTGTTATCTTTGGCAAACTCTACTGAACCTCTGAAGCTTCGATTGCTTGCCTGGAAAATGTAGATAGCAATAGCTCTATGAAAAGACCATGAGACTTAAATGAGACAATTCAAAACAAATGTCCACTCTAGCCAGGCACTGGTGCACTAGTGACTCAAAAGGCTAAGATTTGAGGATCGAGATTTGGAGCCAGCCCTGGTAGACAAATGTATAAGACTCTAATCTTCAGTTAAGCAGCAAAACACTCAGAAGTAAAGGCATGGCTCAAATGACAGAGCACCAGCTACGAACAAAATTATGAGCATGCGCACCAAGCACTGAGTTGAAAACTTAGTAAAATCTAGCCTTCAGTGTTCACTTTCCTTATGCCTTTTCCTTGCCCTAGATTCCCCAGTCAGTATGACAGCAGTGATCGAAGCCGGGGCTTTGTTTTTCATCCTCTTAGGGCATCTGTATCTGTAAACTGGTGTTAATTACACTTACCTCATAGATTCTTGCAGGGAAATAAATGTGCATCCTTCACTGAATTGCAATGACTTGCTATGGCTCCAGCAGATAGTTTGTTTAATTCTTTCTCACATCTTTTCCTTGAATCCTAACATGGACCCTCTTTATTTTGTGGTTTGTTTTGTGGCTTTAGATGATCTTCTTTGCCTGGCTCACTGTCTCCTAAACACTGGGATTGTGATAGAAATGAGATGTACCATATCCCAGAACCTCTTTAGGATTACAGGGCACTTTCCCAGCCACCAACGCTGCTGTCCGTTCCTTCCAAGACTGTCCTGAAGCACTGGCAATGGCCTGAAGGCCTCTCTCTCTCTCTCTCTCTCTCTCTCTTTCTGTTTCCTTCCTGAAGATTCCAATATGAGGCAGATTTAAATCCCTGTGAACATGGTTACAAATGGTCTGGAAGCATACACACAAAGCCTTTTACAAGGCTGGAAAAAATAGTCTAGAATCCTGATTTAGAATATGGGAACGAGTTGGGCACTGATGGCTAAGGCCTGTAATCACACTCCAGAGGCTGAGATCAAGTCCATGAGACTCATATTTCCAATTAACCACCAAAAATCCAAAAGTGCATCTGTTGAGCAAGAAAGCTCAGGGAGCCGGGTGCTGGTGGCTCACGCCTGTAATCCTAGCTACTCAGGAGGCTGAGATCTGAGGATCGCAGTTCAAAGCCAGCCCGGGCAGGAGAGACTGTGAGACTCCTATCTCCAATAAACCACCAGAAAACCGGAAGTGGTACTGTAGCTCAAGTGGTAGAGCGCTCGCCTTGAGCTGAAGAGCTGAGGGACAGCGCCCAGGCCCAGAGTTCAAGCCCCACGACCAACAAAAAAAAAAAAAAGAAAGCTCAGGGACAGTGCCCAGGCCCTGAATTCAAGCCCAATATTAGCATGCATGTGCACACACACACACACACACACACAATATGGAAGCAGTTGAGACTAGTTAATACTTTTTTAGCCTGACTTTTAAGGCTTCTGTCAAAAAAATTAGTGGGGATTGTGGGTATGCTAGGGTTTAAATTCAGAGTTTTGAGATTGCTAGGAGGCATTCTACCAATGAACCATGCCTCCAACCCAGTTTTTCACCCATTATTTTTGAGATAGGGGTCCTGCTTTCTACAGAAGTGTGCACCTAAGCTGTGATTCACCTGCTTTAGGCTTCCCATCCTAGCTGAATGGCAAGCATGCATCACCACTTATAGCTTGCCTCCATTGAGATGGAATCTCCTAGACTTTTCTGACTAGCCTGGCCTGGAAATGTGAACCTCTCACCCAATTTCAGCTTCCCACATAGCCTAAGATGGCAAGCCTCACCATCACATCTTACCCTATGGCTATAGGGTAAGAAGAATCTTTGACACTTTTCTGCCTCGATCATCTCAAGCCATGATTCTATCATTCTTAGCCTCCGAATAGCTAGGATTACAGGTATGAGCTACTGGCCCTTGGCTCTCTAATCAAGTTTTGGGGTGGAAAGATTTCCATTTAATATTACTGTTTTCTTGTATAAAGAGCCTAGCATTGTGCTAGGCACATGGTAGAAATTCACTAATAGAAGTGCTGGTGCATTACCAGTCCCAGCATGTAGGTCAATTCAACTTTTGGAAGCTGACCACCATTTTCAAAGGTTGAAATTCTCTTCTTTAAAGCTCAACTAACAAGTCCATTCCTGCACCCTCAAGAATGGTTTGAAAGGTAGCTGCCTGGGCTTCAGTATGCCAAATGTAATGCCTCTTCCAAGTTCACTTACAGCCATCTGAGTTCAATAGCTGCTGTGTCCCTGCTTCTCCCAGACCCATACTCAGTGACAAGTCACAAGCCCATGGATATTGGCTGGCTGCTTATAATAGGAGAAGAGGAAACGAAGCTTCCTCTGGTGGGGAACTCCATGTCAGCCACACAGCTGGAACAGGAACCACACTTATGGGCTGGGCTGGGTGCAGTCAGTATGTCTTAAGTCTGGTCAACTGAAGTGGTTATATGTATTTTTAATGCATATGGCTTATGGATGTGGAAAGACTCAAATCCACCAACACACAGAAACTTGAGCAGCAAACATACATGTATAGTACATTTTTAGATGTGGTTGCACACTTGTCCTCCTTAAATTCAAAGGTAGCAGTTACATAAACTGAGAAAATATGAATTGATCCAAAAAGAGCTACGATCACTTATTAGGGAAGCATCCATCTGCGCCAGGTCTTTTTCTTGACCAATTACAGGTTTTATGTCTTCATTTCTTTGGTTGTTAGATATCACAAGTGAAAGCCAGGGGCCAGTAGTTCACACCTATAATCCTAACTACTCAGGAGGCTGAGATCTGAGGATTGTGGTTTGAAGCCAGCCTGGACAAGAAAGGACATGAGTCTGTTAGGTCCAATTAACCACTAAAAAGCCAGAAGTCCAGCTGTGGCTCAAATAATAAAGCACTAGCCTTGAGAAAAAGAGTAGCACCCAGGCCCTGAGTTCAAGCCCCTGCGCCTGCGCGCGCGTACACACACACACACACACACACACACACACACACACACACAAAGAAGTGACAAAATGGCACTAGAAGGGATTGAAGGGAACACAAGCCACAAGCACAGGCAAAAAAGACTATAAATGCAGAAATATAATGTAATCATTTACCACAGGTGTGGAAATTGCTACCAATTTTTTCCACATGAAGTCAGATGATTATTTAGATTCTGTGGGCTGTTTGGGCTCTTCACAATGATTCACTTCTGCTATTGTAGCACAAAAGTAGGCATAGGTGGGATGGCTGGATAGGTCTAGTGGCAGAGCACTTGGCTGGCAAAAGAGAGGCCCTGGGTTCAATTCCCTCTACTGCCCCCCTCCAAAGTAAGAAATAATAAGCAAATAAGCATGGTTATGTTTCAATAAAACTTTATTTGCAAAAACAAAACAGTGAAAGAACCCAAAACAGTGTAAAGAACCCAAAAACCAGCCCGTCACTTAGTGGCTTATGCCTGTAGTCCTAGCTACTCAAAAGGCTGAGAACTGCAGAACTGTGGTTCAAAGCCAGCCCAGACAGAAAGGTTCATGAGACTCCATCTAATTAAACAACAAAATACCGAGATGGTGGCATAACTCAAGTGGTAGAGCACTAGCTGAGAACAAGAAAGACAAACAAGAGCTCAAGGACCCTGGGTTATGACCTAATACAAAGAGGAGGTGGAGGGGAGGAAGAGGAGGAAGTGGAGGAGGAGGAGGAAGTGGAGGAGGAGGCAGCACTCAGATTTCTCACTCAAGGTTGGTACTCTACCACTTGAGCCACACCTCCACCTGACTTTTTGCTGACTGGTGAAAATAGTCTCTCAGATTTGTCTTTTTCACACTGCAGCCTCAGATCTCAGTCTCCTTGAGTAGTAGGATTGTAGGGGACTCAGGGCTGTTTTTTGGTTTGTTTTGTTTTGTTTTGGAGACAGTCTCAGTACATAGCTCAGGCTGATTTGCAACTCACAATCCTGCCTCAGCCTTGCCCATGCTTGGATTGTACCATACTCCAGGCCTGCCAAAAGATGGTAGGGCTCCATTCGTCCTCTTCAGAAAGGTCAATCACTTTTTTATGTACATCAGTGTTTTTAATATTTTACTCTGTGTGTGTGAGAGAGAGAGAGAGAGAAAGAGAGAGAGAAAAAAAACTATTCACAATCTTATGCTGCTAGGCAGGCACTCTACCACTTGAGTCATACCCTCAGCCCTGTGTTGGTGTTTTGATGGTCTAACTAAATAATATCAACTTTTCCTTCTTGTCTTCTTTCCTCTTTTGGTATTTATACAATGTACGATTCTCTCTTCTGTCCCTTGTACTTATAGCATTGGATGATTCTAAAATGACACTTTAACATTCATCTATACTGTAATCTGGCCTCTTTCGAGGGTTTCATCTGTTCTGAGGCTAGAGATGATGTGCAGTAGTGAAAAGAACAAGTTATCTGTGTTATTGGGCAGTACATGTCACCAATTTGCTGTGTCACTTTAGGCACATTACCTAACCTCTCTGAGCCATTTTCTCTATCAAATATGGCACCTAAAATCATTCTGACTATAAGCTTTTGATTTTCAGAAAGCTGCAGCCTTAACCCCAAGAGACTAGGATATCACCCAAAAAACTTTAATAAAATTGCCAGAAAAGCTAGGTGCTAGCAATTCATGTTTGTAATGCTAGTTTGTTAAGAGTCTGAGACTTGAGGATGAAAATTTGAAGCCAGATGGGATAGAAAAGTCTGTTAGACTCATTTCCAATTAACCATCAAAAAAAACATGGAAGTGGAAGTGTGGCGCAAGTGGTAGAGCGCCAGCTTTGAATGCAATAGCCAAGCAAGAGCATGAGGCCCTGATTTTAAGCCACCTAGAGGGGGGAGGGAGAAGGAGAGAGGGAGATAGAGGGGGGGAGGGAGGAAGGAAGGAAGAAAAAAAGAAAAGAACTGCCAGGAGGCCAGTAGAAGCTGGCCACTTGATCTGCAGAATGTAACCACCCTAAGACCTGCACAGATGAGGGGAGGGAGGAGCAGCAATTTCAAAGGCTCTGAGATCCCATCACCAACAGAAGAAAAGGAAGACCAGCACTTCTAGGAACTTTGTCTGTTTGCCATTGTAATCGCTTGAAAACCTACAGCTTTGATTCCATTGTAAAGCAAAACTCAGGGAACAACTCTTGTTGCCCTTCTCATCAGACCCTCTTCTGTGAGAGGCTTTTCTCACCATGTAAGAAATACCCAACCCCAAAGTTCACCAAAGAAATATGAATAGGTCAGGAGGGAATGAGGCTCTGAGGAGTTAAATCAGTGAGTGATCCTATGTCACTCTGGAAGTGGAAATGTGGGTGCTCAGGGAAGGTAAGAGCCAGGATGTTGATGGAGGTAGGGCTTGTGGGGAGCTAGCCTGGAGCTGGCAGCTCAGGAGAGTTTATGCAGCATGGTTCTCATGCTCTCAGGCTCATCTCTAGCTCGTGTGGATAATACGGATGAGCAGGAGGACAGGATCTCCAGAACAGGGAGAAACAGAGAAGCCCACATTCCAGCCTCCAGGACAGCAAGCAGGCTTTTAGTTGGATTGCTAAAGCTGTCTCATTTGTAGCCTAAATAATTCACTTGCCTATCTCTCAAGGAGCATTATGAGAAAAACAAAACCTGTCCCAACCCTGAGCTCAGGTTTCTCCTTCACTTGGGGCAGGCTGGGAAGCTGGAGGCCATCTCAGGACTTGAAAGGTTCCCTGGGGTTGACAACTTGCTGAAAAGGGGCTAGAATCTGATTTTAAGTTAAGAATGGATTTTACATTTCTGAGAGATTTCTGAAACAAAATGAAAGGAAAACCAGTAACAATGAAGACTGTGCAACAAGGACTTACATGGTCTGCAAAGCGTACAATATTTACTATCAGGCTCTTTACAGAAAAGCTTTGCCAATCCATTTGTCTCTCCTCTAACCTCCATTCTCCAGTGTTGACGGAGACAAAAGGAGCCTTTAACCCTCTCCTTGGCTACCCAACCCCATGAGTCATCTATGAGCAGTGATTTTATTCGTTGGAGTTTCAACATTTCTAGTTCAGTGAGAAACTGGACCACTGTTCACTCCATTAACAAAAACAAAAACCAGAAAGTTCAGCAGGGTGGGGTGAAGAAAGGAGATATCAGCCTTGGGTCTACTGCATGGGGAAGAAGGCACAAAGGGAAGGAGAGAGACTCGGCTCCACACCATCATCCGATGGGCTTCTCTGAAGGACAGAATTCAGCACCATCCAGGTCTCTAATGACCCCCTAATCCCTAAGGCCATGAAAATTCCTGTAAGACAGTGCATTGTCCCTATACCACCTGGAATACTAGCCTGACTTCTGGCCTTAATCCTTGCCAGAGGTCTAACCTACCACTCCCCCTGCTGAGCAGGGCCTCTGTAGGAAAGGGGTGCAGACCTACACACCCCAACTCTCCTTGATCTAATGCTTCTGAGTGTTACAACACAAAGGCTCCAGAAAAAAATGAGTCCTGGCAGGGTACTGGGATGACAGCTCAGAGACCATAACTGTAACTGGGCTGAGGGACCTCTGGGCTGTCATGGGGCTTATTTAGAATTTGGGTACTAAGGGAAGAGTAGAAATCAAGCATCTCCACATCCTTGAGGGGCATTCTGAACGAGTTCTAATCGAACTGTGATCTTGACCAAAGACCCATTTTGAGCATCTCTCAAGATAAATACTGCTCCTGACTAGTCAATACTTTGCAGGGTTTAATACCTGAAAAAAATAGAGGGAAGGCCCAAACTGAAATCCTAATATCCACATTAGACTAAGTGCCAGTCTTAAGAGATGTGGGAACTATGAGCTTTGGGGCAAATCACTCATTATTCTATGACTCTGTTTCCTCATGTTAAAAAAGCAAACAAAAACCTAAGGTGTTGGGGTCGGGAAGGTCCTATCTGTCACTCATTCAGTGAACAGCCCAAACTAGGCCATTCCTCTCGATGTTTGGCTGGAGAGCTGTGTAGTTTCATCTTTGCTTTCCTACTCCTAAGCCAATCCAATCTCTTCTAAATGAGATCCTACTGGCCTGGTTTACGGTTGGATCAGTGTTTCCTATAAGGTGTTAGCAGCTTGTTGGAGATTCAAGACTGCCTGGAGGGATAGGATGCAAGGAAGAAGACTATGACATCTAAGTCTTTGTGCCCTGTGGCCAGGGGTTGGCTGAAGAACTATGGGAGTTTCAGCCTCAAAACTTCACCATGTCCACAGCAGGTGGCTCAGAAGTCAGTGTACCATACATTTAAAGTCTAAGTTGTCTGTCATTCACTCTCCAACTTGATTGGATATTTCTCAAGGGCAGGAATGGTATCTTGACATTATTTGTCTCCAAGAGAACACAGATCCCCAGGTATATGGTTTCAAATCCATCCATTTCTTCACAGTACTGAAATACCCAGGAAAGACAGATGCTACATGTGGCATGGAGCCCATGTTCAGGTAAGTGAATCCCATGTTTGCTGGCTAAAAACTGGATATTGTTCTTCAGTCTAGGACTCCATCCAGCCATGATTCCCCACAAGAGCTATCGGGTGACCTAAGGAGCAAGTGATAGGGTAGATAAAGGTTAGAGAAGTCATTGGGGGTAATCCCAGCATGCAGAGACTCCCCCATGAAATGCAAGTCACTGAGAAGGTCATTCATCCTGGTTGTCTCTTCCTAAAGAAGCTCAAGTTGGGAAAGGGAGCCTGGGAGCCTATATAAACACAAACCAAAATGCTTCACAACTGGACTCACTACACAAATGGCAAACATAGCCATTCACTTTTCAGGCTACAAGCCCAGATCTATAACAGGATAACAAATGTTCTAACCTCTATGCTGGGCCTCACTCTCTTCTAGCCTTAAATACACTCCGAATGCCTGTTTCTCTTCCCTAAATACAGATCAGATAGTCTGCTTTATATCCAGTTGATTTTTTTTTTCTTGCTACAACTGCTTTTGTTCTGTGCTTTAGAAAAATCACTGCTTTCTTCAGAACCCTGGATCCTGCGCTTTTCTTCTCTGGTTTTGTTTGTTTGTGTTTGTTGTGGGGAAGAAAAGCTGTGCCATGGCTTGTCCTGGAGTGTCACTCCTCTGTATACATGGTAATAACAACATAATGCAACTAATTAACCATGACACGCATGGAATTGTTGAAGAGTTTGATAAAATTTTAATTACACCTTGTTTTGTGGGGCAGGTAGCAAACCATGAAAATATTCTTCTTGAGTGCTGTCACAGAAGACAGAGCAATTTGACTAGAGAAAGATAGGTCTAAACTTCAGGAAGCTGATCATCATGGATGAGAATCCATGGCAGAGGTAGCAACAGACAGAGCTGGCTACTGTAGTGGGATTCAGGCTGGAGAGAGACTTTCCTGAATTATCTAGGCAATTTCCCCAATTCTTGTTTTGGTTTGTTGAGTCACGGTCTCACTCTGTAGCCTCGCTAGCCTGTAACTCTCTGGGTCACTTAGGATTCTACTGCCTCAGATTCTGGAGTACTGAGATTACAGGCATGTACCACCAACACCTGCCTCCACTTTGTCTTTCTACACCTGGCAGTTTCTGAAGGCAAACACACAGAGAAAGAAACAAAAGCATATGTAACATCAAGAATTTTCCCAGAAAGACACACTGGAGTTTGGATGTCAAGCCCTCCCAGAGTCAGGACAGATCCAGAGGGATTTTCTTGGGATACATTGTCGTGGCTCACAAATCTCACCTAGTGACCCTGTCCTCCTGGACCCCCAAGGGCTTCAGAATCCCCTTTGCTGCCCCCCAAGTAAGAAAGAAGATGAAGTGTCCATCCCGATACCTTGGTGGTTTTGACTTTGTGTCCACTGCTACAACTCCATCCTGACAGGTCGGGGAGCACCTTACACTCCTCCCCAGGCAGGCAGGGCTCCATCTGACACCACCACCTCTGCAGGACAATGGAGGCTGGGGAGCAGGAGGCAGAAAACCAGTTCTAAGCTCTTTTCAAGCACGGCAGAGGTTCTGAGGGGTCCCAGAAAAAAGGCATACATTTGGCTTTGAGCCCTGAACTTCCATTCTCTTCCCCTTACTCTAGGGAGTCTGGAAAGACAGCCCTGTGCTCAAGCAGAGGCCTGAGCTTCATCACATGGATCTGCCTTGCGTCAAAGACAGCAAGGGGGGATGGAAGTGGGAGAAGCCACCTCGGAAGCAGCCACACCATTTACACAAAGGCATAATCTTCAGCATCCCTCCCCACACTGGTGTACAGCATGTAAGCAAGTGTGGGAGCTGTGTCCAGGAGTGTACAAGCTGCCGTGCATGAGCACAGTGAACAGGGGATGGATGGAGAGGTAAGAACAGGGGTCAGGATCCAGTGTCTTCATGAGAAGATAAAGGCCTGGCTGAGAAGAGGCAGCACATGGAAGAGGGCCCCCTTTGGAGGAGTACTGGAATGCGTATGTGTGCATGCGCCAGAGGGTGGATAGAGTGGCACAGAGGCCGTAACAAGAGCTTTCTGCATCCATGACACAGAGATGGCCACATCTGCCCTCCTGTCCCTCAGAGGGTGCCCCACCATTTGAGACTCTGATCATGAAAGCCCTGATGAGGATGAAATTGGATCCCCAACAGATGGCAAGGCCTGAACACAACCTCCTTATCTCTGCTCAGGGCCTCCCCACCCACCGGCCAGGCCCTGGTTACTCACCATCCACGCAGGAAGGTTTTGCCCGTGTAGTGCCAGCCACCTGGCCAGAAAGACAGGAGCATTTGACAGTCTGAGAGCGCTCCTCGATGCGGTTCTGGTTGCAGCAGCGGTGAGCAGCAATTACTTCACACGTGCCCTGCTTTTCGAGGACTGATGAGGCCAAGGCACACAAGATCAGGCCCCAAGACTTGCACCCCTCCCACCAAACCAGGTGGTCCTCAAGCACATCCTCCCTGCTTGGGAGAGAGGCACTATTTAAGAGATTCCCAGGGCTGAGGCTCAGTAATATCAGGTGGTGGAAAGGGGAGAGGGGACAGGAAGATTTCCAGGTAGAGGAGGTGAATGAAACCTTCCTCTTCCTCCCTAGCAAGGCCACACTCATCAATCGCCCTTTGTCAGAGCCTAGTCTATAGGCAGAAGAAAGTGGAGTCCTACACCAGCCCCCACCTTTAGGCTTTCTCAGGGTTAGAGCAAAGGGCCCCAGGGCTTACAATGCGTGAAAGGGATCATCCGCTTACACAGGCTTTAGCCATCCCAGAAGGAAAACCTCAGAATTAGGCCAGGAGGCTAGACTTAAGCCCTCATGCAAGGTCCTCTTTCTCTCTCTTGCTACAGAACACCTTCCCAACCTGGAAGGAGCCATCCCAGGCCTTCTCTGGCCAGGAGGAGAAGAGGACAGAGTGTCCTGGGTAATGATCAGAGGAGTCAGCCCCTGAAATCTGTGGGTTTTACTCTACCTCAGATCTGCCTGCTATGTGGAATGGGGTAGGGTGTCCCGGGAAGCTCTTCTCTGAGCCCCACACCTCCCTCAAACCTGTGGCAGGTGAAGGCTGCAGAGAAGCCGAGGCCAGGCGGGTCCACAGCCAGGCCACGCACAATGCCAGCAGCCAGCCACCCGGGCTCCAGTTCCATGGGAACCTCTCACTCATCCTGTAGAAAGAAGTGCATATCCTGCTTTGCTCAAGGCAGGTGGCTCCTCCGTGCCATGCCCTCCAGGAAACACAATGGTGGGCAAGATGCATACCTGGTGCCCAGCAACTTGCAGCCTGGAATGAAGTCAGCGTAGGACAAAGTACGTGCTACCAGAGGCCTGGGGGTAATGAGGGAGAGACTGTGGAGGAGATAACATTTCAGATGGGTCTTGGGGAGAAAGAACTAGAAGGATACGTGATGAACAGAACAATGCTGCTGACTCCCATTCTTTGAGCTCTTGACCCAGACACTTCGCATGCATGATCTTAAATCCTTCATAATCATCTCACAAAGCAGACTTGTTATGTGTATTTTACAGATGGGTGAAGCATCAGTAAAGGACTGGCTGGATGCAGTGTATAGGCTATACAAATGTAGTCCTTTCCACACAACTGTTAAAAAAATAAATAGGCATTAATGGCTCACACCTGTAATCCTAGCTACTAAGGAGGCTGAGTCTGAGAATCACAATTCGAAAACAAAACAGAAAGTCCATGAGACCCTTATTTCCAATTAACCACTAAAAAGCTGGAAGTGGAGGTGGCTCAAGTGGTAGAACATGAGCCTTGAGAGCACCCAGGACCTGAATTCAAACCCTAGTACCAGCACACACACACACACACACACACACACACACACACAAACTAGGGGTTGGGGAAAGTAACTGTATAGAATGTTATATAAAATGTTATGTATAGAATGTTATGTAAGCCGGGTGCCAGTGGCTCATGCCTGTAATCTTAGCTACTCAGGAGGCTGAGATCTGAGAATGCAGTTCAAAGCCAGCCCGGGCAAGGAAAGTCTGTGAGAGTCTTATCTCCAATTAACCACCAGAAAACCAGAAATGGCACTGTGGCTCAAGTGGTAGAGTGCTCACCTTGAGCTAAAGAGCTCAGGGGCAATGCCCAGGCCCAGAGTTCAAGACTCACAACCAACAACAACAACAACAACAAAGAATGTTATGTATAAAGGGGAGGGGCTATCTCTGTTGTTTAATGTGCACAAACTACCTCTGGAAAGGGTACACAAAGCCAACAATGTTTGCCACTAAGAAATGAAACTGGGTGGCTGGATTTGAGAGCAAGAGGTAGATTATTTTTCTCTCAATTTTTCATACTATTTGAGTTTCAAACCTTAGGAATGTAGTCGCAGTTCAATTCCATTTAAATAAAAGTTAAACTTAAAAATTAAATTTAAAGAGGATGAAACAAAAGCTAATAGGCCTAAGACCCCGCAGCAGTGGTAGCAGAGGCCAGAGACCAGCAGCTTCCCCAAGTCCTTTGCCCTTTGACTCTGTTCTTCTCCGTTACTTCTCTTCCATTCTCCATCAAACCAAATCAGGCCTCCCAAAACGAAATTAGAAACTAAGGAATCCCAGGAAAGAAGAAACACAGAGTAGCTGCCCAGTCACAGAGCCAGGGAGGAACAGGGGCCTTGATTGAGCTCAAGGGTTGGCTTGGGTCACTGCCTCAGCCTATGTCAGAGTGGAGGACTGAGTGGACTCTTAGAGGAGGGGGGGACTGCCAGCCTCCTGTGAGCATTGCTAATCATTCCCCCACCTCAAATGCCAACAGAGTCCCAGGAATACAAGGAGCCAAACCCCAAATGCTAGGATTCTTTAGATGCTGACTTGTTCTCTGCCTCTGCTCTTCCTCACTTCCCATCTTTGTTTCCCCACTTACCTTGTTGGAGATGTTTCAGCCTCTGTTTGTTCATCTGCTGGCCTCAGACTTGACAAGTGGAAAAGAGTTTTGAGGGATTGTAAGGAACAGAGAGAGTCCAGGCCTCCAGAGAGGGTGAAGGAAAGTTTGGGAGAGGAGAAGGGGGTGGGCTGGGCACGCCAGTAGAGTCAGTTCTGAAGCTATTCCCAGGATAAGGGCAGAGTCTTTCTGCCTGAAGCACATGAGGGGTTCTTACAGACTCAGGCAAGCCTGAGACAAGTGGCCAGGAATTTCTCTGCCCTAGGAGTAAAGCAGGGGTGGGTGAGGCCTAAGAATCAGTGGTGTCATCTCTCTGGTCTTGGGACAGACTTGAGGGTCAAAGATGGGTTTCTCAGCAGAATCCATCTGATCTCACTGGAAGAGGCCACTAGGGAGAATCTTCTTTATCATTCCTACCTCCCCCGCCCCTCCCCACCAAACCATTGCTTCAAGGACTCAAATAGATTTGGCTTAATTCTGCAGTCATTCCCGTCTCCTCCAGGAATAGAATGGGGGTGCCACAGTTTCTGAGCCTCGGAGGCTACAATACCCCAAGAGCCTCTTTATTCCCTTTTCTCTCTTGGTTCAACCTCCAACAGAGACAGAAGTAAAACTCACAGGCTAGGAGGCCCAGGAAAGACAAAGTATCCTGTGTCCAGCTCTCAGGCATAAAGGGGTAATGGCAGATGGAAGAAGTGATGCCAACACCCACAGGAAGGGTGTGCCCATGGGCAGACAACTCCCACCCATCACGATGGGCCTGTTTTCTGAGTAGCCTGCCTTCAGGAACTCTCATGCTGACCATTACAGATGTAAATTGATGTTCTCTTAGGAGATCCTATTTCTCTGAGCGGTCACAGGCTCCAATCCAATCCACCTGGGATAGAGAGGGGCATGGGAAGGCAGGATGTCTGGCATTCTGTTCACTCCCTTAAACGGAACTAGAAAAGATGCTTCTGGGATTTCATCAGCTTTCATTCTCTGTTTTAGTTTCCCAGCCCATTGGCCCCAAGCTCCAATGCAGACTGTGGGTGAGGCTGATGGATCAGCCTACAGACCAGCAAGAGAGTAAGGATGTGGACGAATGAAGTACCCGAGACTTCTCCCCACCTGTTCCCGCCCCCATTCAGCGCCCTGCAAATTCTGGGTCCCCACACCCAAGACCTACCTGCCCCTCATGATCCAACTTGCTGGCTTGAGGTCTTTTCTGCTTTTGCACAAAGGATTAAGACTCTGCAAAGCTCGCTCCAAGTTTACGTGCTGTCCTTCCTAAGAAGCGCTGTCCTAGTCTGTGACCGCGTTGCTGCGCGGCGGGCACCGCGGGGTGCTACCTAAGCTGGCATCCCTAGCCCGGTGTGATTGGTTCCGGACACCGGGGCGCTCTGGGCTCCGCTCCTGCAGGCGGGGACTGCGCAGCTCTGTCGGGGAGCGCATAGCCACTGTCTCCTAGCCTGGGGTCGCGAGGCTGCTCCGGCCCCCAGGGCTCTGCCAACTCCTTAAGCTAGGAGGAGGGGTGCTCAGCCTGCACGCAGCGGCCCCTGGCGGCACAGGACGGGAGAAGAGAAAAGAGCTCGAGTCCCATGCTGATGGACAGCTCACGGGTGCAGACCAGGACAGCTTGGAGCGAGTCTTTCCACACTGCCACCCTAGGATTAGATCCCTAGTTCTGCAGGCTCAGGGGAGGTGGAAGGGGAAAGGGCTGGGAGTGAGGAGTCGTCACCCAGACCTGCATGTGTTTCTGAGTTTTGAAGACTCTAGAAAGCCTCTGTTCAATTCAGTACTTGCAGGCTGCTATTTCAATTTACATCTACACTCATTAAATACAATTCAGTTCTTCTTCAAATACTACTTAAAGTGTTTATTGGCTTCAAGAAGCTTCTGGGACTTTATCAGGAAAACTGTAATATATTCAATTGTGTCATTCTTTACAGGGTTATATTTTGAATATGGATGTTATCTGACACAAGGGGGGGCAGAGATGTTTTGTTCATTTGTCTCTTCACAGGAAACAGGTGTTTCTCTGCTATGAGGGTTTTGGGAATAGTGTGTGTGTGTGTGTGTGTGTGTGTGTGTGTGTGTGTGTGTGTTGAGGGGGGCTAGGGGTTAGTGTTGAGCCTTGGGATGAAAGGCCTCTCTCAAATCTGTCCTGTCTCTCTCTGGCTCAGGCCATGTGCTCCCATATGAACAGATCACTCAATAAAGTATGTTAACTCTCAGCAGTGAAAGCACCCACAAATCTGTCTCCCTCCTCCCCCATCTCCTCTCACTTCAACTGCCTGGGGGAATGAGGCAAGGTGATGACCTCCTTGCCAGGTCTGAGAGTACAAGAGATATAATGACGCTCGGAAAGCTACATGGCTCAGGGAGAGGAGAGTCCAGGGGTTTGGGTATAGCTGGGGACTAGAACCCAAGAAAGTCTTGGGCTTTCTTGTTGGCTGATCTAGTGCTGGAGTCAGGGGTCTTCTAGTTCTGTGGCTCACTTTAACAGCCACACCTTGGTGTTGTAAAGAGCCGGGGATAGGAAGCTGGGTGACACTGAGATGCAGTAAGGAAACTGTCCCAGAAACACTGAATAATAAAAATAGCCACGGGTTATGTGCTTTTTATCCTTCAGTCTTTGGCTCCCTGCTGATGTGATGCCATTTATCAGAGCTGGCTTGATTTTCTCAAACAGAACACCCATCATAGCAGTGTGTTCTTTGTCCCCAGCTGCCTTTGCTGCTCTGTTTTTGTTTCTAATTTTTTTTTCTGTTTGTGACTTCATTTTTCTGGCTCTTTCTACCCAAAGCACAGGGATTAGTACAGCAACTATACAAATCTGAAGGACCATTGTAGGAGTTTACTTATGAGCTGCCAAGAAAGCCATCCCTTCTTGGGGCAGTTTAGCCTGGGGAGCAGAGTGGGATATGGTCAGGAAGCACCCAGTGGCTAGAATCTGAATTGAGTCACAACCATGCATCAGTTGCCAGTGGTCCCTAACAGCCTCCCTTGGTGTTAGAACAATAACTTGCCCTCATTTGAACTGTGTTGGGTGCCAGGTGTCTCTGAACTCCGGGTGACCAACTCCTTGACACTAAGTTTAAGGATAGAGCTTTTCATGTCTCAGCTGTGTACCACCCTCCTATAGTCTTCCAAGGAGTGGGCTTTTCCACTTTTGTCAAGTGTTTAGTTTGGCCTCTGTCTCCCCCTGGTGTCAGCCAGAGAACTTGCTCAACATCTGGAATCTACTCTCAATCTTCAAGTGGCTTGAGAGAGCATGAACCCTTCCGGCCATCCTCTCCTTCCTAACACTTCCTCTTCCGTCCAAAGAAATCACTTGGTTCTTAGGTCAGAACCTTGTTTGGGTATCAGGTGGCAGACAGAGCATGAATTTCCAAGTGGCTGTATGATTTCTTAGGGTAAGTCACATAAAATGACAGAGGCGTCCCGTCCAGCCTCATTCATACAATGGGTTAGTGTGCAGTGGAACGTATTTGTTGTGTAAGGCCTAGTGTGCAGTAAGTCCTCAATAAATCGTGATTTTGTTCTCTTTACCACAAAATAATAGACAAGGAAGTCTAACTATGAAGGAAAAGATTCTGGCAAAGAAAGCGGGGTGGGAGTGGCAACTACTCTCCCGGATGTGAAGATGGCCTTCAGAGAGAACGCGGCTTTCAAGAGCCTAGGAATTTACCCCAGCAGCCCGATCCAGAAAGATGGGCTGCGCCCAGAGTGGCATCCACTCATCCCTGGGTGAAGCACCAGCTCACGGACGTCGCTGATCTGGGCGACTTCAACCAGAGATGGAGTCACACCAGGTGCTTCACACCCAGGGGCCCTGAAGTGGCTGTTTTGTGCTGAGGTCATCGGCTCCTTGCACACCGGTCCCCCAAGGGAGGGACCACCCCCGTCACAATTGGAAAAGTCTACTGATGTCTCACTCAACCGGACTGCAATACTGTTTCCCTGCCTCCACCCACTTCCCACAACAGACCCCGATTATTCCTTTGAGAAACCAGGGTGCGACACAGGCGGGAGAGGGTGGGGCAGAGGCTCAGAACCAGCGGGGCGGTTCCCGGGGTGGCCCAGAGCCAGTGAAAGTTCCCCCACCCCCCACGGAGCTCCGCCCACTCGGAGCCCTAGGGGCGGGGCCTGGGCGGGGCGGGGCCACGCGGAGGGCGGGGGCCACGCGGAGGGCGGGGCAGGGAGGCAGCATGCTAAACCGAGTGCGCTCGGCCGTGGCGCACCTGGTGAGCTCCGGAGGCGCAGCGCCTCCGCGCCCCAAGTCCCCGGACTCGCCCAGTGCAACCTCCGAGTCGCAGGCAGCCGCTCCAGGAGCGCCCAAGAGCCCGCCTGCCAAGCCCGGGACCGCGAGCGGCAGCGGCAGCGGGGCGCCAGCGAAGACCCCGGAGGCTCGCGCGAGTTTCTCCAGACCGACCTTTCTGCAGCTGAGTCCGCGGGGGCTGCGACGCGCCGACGACCACGCGGGCCGGGTGGTGCAGAGCCCCCCGGACACAGGTCGCCGCCTGCCTTGGAGCACGGGCTACGCCGAGTGAGCGCCCCCCTCCCTGGGGCATCCCGAGCAGCACGGGACTCGCACCCCTCGCCAGCTCGGCATCTGGGGTGCTGGGATGTGTCCCCGGCGCGGCGGTCTGGGCCAGGACCTTCCCGGGGGATCGCACCCGCTTCCATCCCTCTCCAGTCGGGGCAGCCGGAATCACCTTCGTCAGGACCTTGCAGCTCGTGGATCATCGTGGCTGCATCAGGACCGGGTTCCCTCCCACACACGGGAGGGCGGCGGGGGCCGGGGGAGGGGGGCGCCGCTTGGGATCAGTTAGCCAGTTCTTAGTTGCAAGCCGGCAATTTCAAGGCTAGGGGAGGAAAGGTTCCAGAAGAAGCTAGGTTCCTTCTTATAGGGAAATGGTGGTTGAAAAGAATCGCTAACCGGCTTCCTGGGTGCAGCGTCCCAGTTCCCTGTCCCTCTTACCGGTCCCCTCCCCCTCCACACCCAGAAATAGCCCGCGACATCAGGAGGCCGCTGGCTTCCCGGGACGGGGGATGGGGTGGGGGTGGGGGACGCCACCCTGAGACTTGCACTGGTGGGACAAGAAAGTAGACGCTGGTTGGTCGGCTGGTCTCTTGCTCCCAGGCTAAGTGTATTTGTAATACACCTGCTGGGAAAGCCAAGCCCGCCCCCCCCCGCCCCCTGAGGTCTGGGAGGGAGTTGGCTTTAGCCTTTCAGCTGGAGGAGTCTTGTGGTTGCATGGCTCTTGCCCAGTCCAGGTGTGGTCACACGTCTAGTCTATTTCAATCCCTCTTTCCCCCTCCTAGGGAGCCCTTCCCCATTGCCAGTGGGGCAGAACTTTGGTTGGCTGCAGGGTTTTAGAGAGATGGTGCAGCATGGTGAGGACAAAAGGACGGATCGAAATTAGGAGGGGATGGAGGGTCTTGGTGAGAAAGAAGGACAACTTTCTGCTTCTATATGGCCTCTCCCCCAGCAGCACCACTCCGGAAGCCACCTTTGCCAAGGATGGGGGAACTAGGCCCACAGGTGCTGCCACCACCCTTTCTAGGAGGTGGAAGGGCCTGTCACCCAGACTGAATTCCTTGCTGGCCCTCCCTTCTCTTCCCTCTGGCCTCCATCCCAGGCAGCTGTGACCTTTCTAAGCTTAGCCAGCAGGCCAGAAAAGGATGTGTGTGTCTACTAAAGTAGGGGGTTATTCTGGGATCTGGTCTGGTGTCCAACCTAATGTGGTCACTCTGGCCTGGCAGGGTCATCAATGCTGGCAAGAGCCGGCACAATGAGGACCAGGCTTGCTGTGAAGTGGTGTACGTGGACAGCCGGAGGAGGAGTGTTACAGGGGCCCCTAGAGAGGCTAGCCAAAGTCAGGTAAGCCTTGGCCCTCTTTTCTAGGCATCTAGGCATCTAGTTTTAAACTTGAGACACGTAGAAGAGCTGCCACATAATTCACTAGGCTTCCCGTACGGCAAAGCCTCACATGGCTTTGCTTTGTGAAATTCCACCATGTTTGTATAAATGTTTCCTTTTCCTCTTAAAATACAGATGCTTTGGGCTGGGGCTGAGAATCAAGTGGTAGAGTATCTGCCTAGTAAGCATGAGCCCAGAGTTCAAACCCTAATCCCACCAAGAAAAAAAATGCAGGTGTTTATGTATTTGTGGATGACTTAATCACAGACAGGGACTCTTTGTCCTCTTTCTTGTATTATTTATGTAGACCCTGCATGAATAAGTGAATAAATCTAACTTGCCCTTTATCACAAGCTGTTTGCCTCACTGATGTTTATATGGATGGTAGTTTTATTCTCTCTCCCTCTCTCAATTTTTTTTTCTACCAGGGATTCTGCTTCTACTACTGGGGCTTGTTTGATGGGCATGCTGGAGGTGGAGCTGCAGAAATGGCCTCCCGGCTCCTGCATCGTCACATCCAGGAACAGCTAAAGGATCTGGTAGACATACTTCAGGACCCCTTGCCACCTCCTCTCTGCCTCCCATCCACCCCAGGGTCTCCAAGTTACTCCAATACCTCTCACTTGGTTAGCCCTCAGTCCTGCTGGTCTTCACAGAAGGAAGTGACCCACGAGAGCCTGGTAATAGGAGCCATTGAGAATGCCTTCCAGCTCATGGTAAGTGGGTAGGCCTAGGCTAAGGGCTCGCTAGGCAGACACTCAGGTTCACTCTAGGTTCAAGGAGTGGTACTGAGAATGTGTAACATCTTTGAGAGCCTATGTGAAGCTTGGTTCTAAGAGAAGGGATACTTCCCCCGTCCCGTGTACTGCTCCTTTCCCTGTATGGGCTGTTTGAGCCAGATGATATCTGCAGGTGGGTGTGGGGAAGGTAATCATGTGCCTGCAAGTTCTTCTTCCACTCTCCTTTGACCCTTCCTCACTTGGCAGGATGAACAGATGGCCCAGGAGCGTCGTGGCTACCAAGTGGATGGGGGCTGCTGTGCACTTGTTGTGGTGTATCTGCTAGGCAAGGTGTATGTGGCCAATGCAGGTGATAGCAGGTATGAAGAGAACTTTGAAAGTGGTTATAAGGGGCCACAACTTCTCAGATGATAGAATAGAGAGAGTGAGGTGGTGGAGGCTGAAAAGAAAAGATCAAAGAGGAGAGAAGAGGAAGATGGGGTCCAGGTGAGGAATCCTAAAGGTCATTATTAGCAGGGTTTGATCTTTCTGAAACTTTCCACAAAGAGGGCTGAGGAGAGTTTTGTTTGTTTGTTTTGGTGCCAGTACTGGAGCTTGAGCTCAGGGCCTGGACACTGTCCCTGAGCTTCTTCTGTTCAAAACTAGTACTGTGCCACTTAAGCCACAGCTCCACCTCTAGCCTTTTTGGTGGTTTATTGGAGATAAGTCTCACAGACTTTTCTGCCAGGGCTATCTGTGAACCATAATCTTCAATCTCAGCCTCCTGAAAAGCTAGGATTATAGGAGTGAGCCACTAGTGCCTGGCTAGGAGAACTTTTCTGTCTCTGTTCAGAGCCATCATTGTCCGGAATGGTGAAGTCATTCCTATGTCCAGGGAGTTTACCCCGGAGACCGAGCGACAGCGGCTTCAGCTACTTGTAAGTAGGACAAACTCCTTATGCCCATTCTTTGAGGCTTTACCTCTTCACTGTGTTCCTAAGAACTCTCATAGCCCTGACACCCATATCAAAGCTTTCTGGGGACAGGGCAGCTGTGTGGACTGTGGAGAGCAGGGCTGAGCTGGTGGGATAATGTAGTAGGAAGGAGCCTGGGCTGGCCCAATGTCCATACTGTGACTCCAGCTGAGAAAGAGAGTACAGTCAGAAGTGGGATAAAGGAACAGCAAAGGTCCTTGACTCAGTAGGGTTTTGTTCTTCAACACATTAACTCTGCCTGGGATCACATCCTGGTTTCTATGTTTTGCTGATAGTGGGAACTTTTGACAATTACATTAACCTCTGTATAACCTCTGTATATCATGGGTTGGTGTGAGGTGTGAGTGAGTTAACATATGTTAACAGTCAAACAGTGTGTGGCATGTGGTAAACTTTATATAAAGATCTCCTATAATTAACATCATTTGTATGTTGTACCAGGGTGTCATGAATGTAATATGCCATCCTTGTGCTCTGACTGGCCCTTCTCAACCTCTTCAGGGCTTCCTGAAACCAGAGCTGCTGGGCAGTGAATTCACCCACCTCGAGTTCCCCCGCAGAGTTCAGCCCAAGGAGCTGGGCCAGAGGATGCTTTACAGGGACCAGAACATGACTGGCTGGTAACACTTCCCTCAGAGCTGGGGCTGTTCCCATGACAACACAACCAGTCCCTCACCAGCAGCTAGGTGGAAGCTGATGCCTGGGGGCTGGGGGGGGAGGATGCGGTCCTTCCAAGGAGGGGTGTGCAACCACTAGTAAAGAGGAGTTTGGCTGCACAGTGATGCTTCCTCTGTTCCCCCTTCCCCAGGGCCTACAAAAAGATCGAACTGGAGGATCTCAGATTTCCTCTGGTGTGTGGGGAAGGCAAAAAGGTAAACTCCATAGTAGAGGTGGGAGGAGGGTGGAAGAGGGCAGTGGGCCCGCTTTCATTTGTCTAAGAAGGTGTAGGCTCTACCCCAGGGTAGAGGATGGGAGGGATCTATGGTTTTCGGAGAGTCTGTGAAAGGCCGAACTAGCAGCACCCCTCCTCATTTCCCTCAGGCCCGGGTGATGGCCACCATAGGGGTGACCCGGGGCTTGGGAGACCACAACCTTAAGGTCTGCAGTTCCACCCTGCCCATCAAGCCCTTCCTCTCCTGCTTTCCTGAGGTGAGCACTCCATCTTTACTCAGGCGGGGGGGGGGGGGCAGGGAGAAGGGAAGGTCCTCCAGCTGGCTCACACCCAAGGTCTCTTAATCTGAACTGCAAATCCCAAACCCCACAGCTCAGTTCTTGCTACTCCTTTCCCATCAGGTACAAGTATATGACCTGACACAGTACGAGCACTGTCCAGATGATGTGCTAGTCCTGGGAACTGATGGTTTGTGGGATGTCACCAATGATTCTGAGGTAGCCACCACTGTGGACAGGGTGCTGTCGGCCTATGAGCCCAATGACCCCAGCAGGTAGGGGCTGCATGGCCTAGTGATGAGGGGATGGCAAATGGTGACAGAAGGGCAAAGGGAAGTAAGGCCTACTTGTGGGCCTTTGTATCTGGCTTCTCATATACATGTTAGAACATGAGTGTGCACATGTGCTCCTGGCAGGTATACAGCTCTGGCCCAAGCTCTGGTCTTGGGGGCCCGGGGCACCCCCCGGGATCGTGGCTGGCGTCTCCCAAACAACAAGCTGGGTTCCGGGGATGACATCTCAGTCTTCGTTATCCCCCTGGGAGGGCCAGGCAATTACTCCTGAGGGGCTCACAACCCCATTGTCCCTACTACCATCCTAGCCTCTTCATACCCACCCCTCTCCCAGTCCAAATTCTGAAGTTGTCTCCTTAACTCTTCCTTAGTGGTCATTTACAGCTATTGGCAAATAAACCAGATGGATAAAAGTTTTGTGTGTGTGTGTGTGTGTGTACGTGTGTGTGTGTCTTTATTTTCTCTGACTAAACACTGAAAAGTATGGAAAAAACTCTTTGGAGTGATAGAAAGAATATTAATAGTCCTATGTTTCTCTAGGTCTGTCTTCTGTTATGCCCTCTTCCCACTTCCTGCATTTGCTGGGAGTACTTGCATCAATCTCTGTGACTTCATCCATCTGCCTTCTTGTTTCCAGCTGAACCTTTTATAGATTCATATATCCCAGTTATCTCCCACACATCTAGACAGGAGACAGCCTCAACGTGCCTCAACATACCTCAAACTGAACTTGTCATTTCCTCCCATAAATATGGTCCTTCTCCTTCATCCTCTCAGTGGGCACCAACTTGGCTGCTCAAGTTAGAAATATTGGACTTGGTTACTATCAGGAAGTGATGTTTCAATAAATCGCCTGCATATATGACAGTATATACCAGATTGCCTAGGTGTGTACTAGGTGGTTCCACTTGTATAAATATGCTATATGGTATGCTGGTCACACAATGAAATCACCAATGAATTTTTCACAATACCCTCACCATTGAGGAATGTATGACTGTACTGTTGTATATATAGATATATAGCTACTGGAGTCTGAACTCTTAGCCTCATTCTTGCTAGGCACCCTACCACTTGATCCATGCCCTTAGCCCTTTTTAAAATTTAGTTTAGTTTTTGGGTAGGATCTCACATGTCTCCCCCTGCCTCCCCATACACACACAGGTTGTCCTAGGTTTCAATCCTTCTGGACCTCCCACATGTCTTGCTTTTTTTGCCTGGGCTGGGCTTAAACCATGATCCCCTCAATCTCCACCTCTGGAACAGCTGGAATTATAGGCATGAACGATGCCTGACCTTGATTATATATTTAAAAAATGGTATTTGCCCACATATCATCACTTCCATTGTCACCTTAGTTTTTTTTTATTAAATAAGCTTCTTAACTTTAATGGCTCTTTATTATAACTAGAACAGAATTTATATTCAGTCCCTGAGACTGTTCTATAAGACTGTCACATAAGACCTTCATTATCTAGCTATCTATTATAGCCTTCTCTAGTTTCATGAAGATCCTCACCACCATCATCACAGCTCTTCTGGAATTCCCAGAGCTCTGTGGGCCTGTAGTGGCTCCAACTTTATTTAAAACCTACACATTCCTTTTTCTTGAATACTTCACCTGTCCAGGACTGGGCATTCCACAGCCCATGCATGCCCTTCATGGCAATTACCTCCTGGATTATAACAGCTTATCAAAGAGCTACAGAAGTAGAAGTTAAAAGAGCAGAGACTCCAGAGTCCAGCTGTTTAGATTCTGGTGCCAGACTTGACATTGGCTCTGTAAGTCCTTTGAGACTCCCTTTTGCAGTATCAAGCAGATCACAGTGCTGCTTTCTAAGGTTGCTATCAGTTAAGTTGTGAGTATGTAGAGCAAGGTCCATGTAATAATTTAATAAATGTTAGCTATCTTGGAACTGTCTTTATTTTTTTAATATTTGAATTTTTTCCTCTTTTAATTTTACTTCTTTGCTTTTTTTTTTAATTTTTAGTTTATGTGGCACTAAGAATCAGACCCAGGGCTTCATGTATGCTAGGCAAGCACTCTACCACTAAGCCACATTCCCAGCCCCTGTCTTTATTCTTTAGGCTGTAAATGGTTTGAAGGCAGAAATTCACCTTGGCACCTAATGTTCAGTTCACAATAAAAGTTCATTGAGCATATTAAGAGGCCTGTTAGAGCACTGGTGGTTCAAGCCCATAATCCTAGCTACTCAGAAGCCTGAGATCTTACTATGGAGGTTTGGAGCCAACTCAGGCACACAAATCAATGACATTCTTAGCACCAACTAACTAACAAAAAAAACTGGAAGCAAGAAGTGGCATAGCTCACGTGGTAGAGTACTAGCTAAGCAAGAACATTAAGCACAGAGTCAAGCATCAGTACACACACACACACACATACACACACACACACACACACAGAGGTCTGGTGAGCAAATTGCTCTGTGCCCCAATTTCCTTTTTTTAAAAAAAATAGATGTATAGTATCAGGTTTTTAAGATCTATATGTCTTCTAATATGCATTCATTAAATATGTGCCCCATACTGGCTAGACAGTGATAGGCAAGACACAGGCTCAACTGTCAATTCTTGCTGCCACTGATTGCAAACATTTGCAGAGCCACTTTTGTTAGTTTCCTACCTTCTTCCCTCTCTCCCTACCTCCCTCTCTTCTTTTCTTCCTTCCTCTCTCCCTTCCTCTTTCTTTTTTGACACCGGGTCTCACAATAAAACCCAGGATGATCTTGAATTTACTCTTTAGTCTAGGCTGCCTATATGAACTGGAAACCCACCTACCTCAGCCTCCCTGTGTTGGAATTACAATGCTGCCAATGCTGGTGGCCATACAGGTGATGTGAACCCAACCCATGCCAGGCAATCACTCCACTACTAGGCTACATCTCAACTACTTTCCCAGTTCAGCTATGAAGCATATTAAGCACAAGCTAATAAAATGTTGGCAGACTTCCTCGCCTCCCTCCACCTCCTCAGGGTAGGTGAATACCCTGTGCAACGCGCCAGTCGGTGGAGCAATAGTAATGGCAGGGTAATAGATCCGGAGTGGGGAGAGTTCCCAGCGGGGAGCCGGAAGCCTTTCCACAGGGGGCTCTGAAGACTACGTAGGAGCTGGATTCAGAAGGACAGGACTCGGGAGACAGAACAGAATGGTGGTCGGGACGTGTAGATCCTGAGGCCTTCAAAGGCTG
The DNA here is from genome assembly GCF_000151885.1 of Dipodomys ordii. Classification (NCBI taxonomy): domain Eukaryota; kingdom Metazoa; phylum Chordata; class Mammalia; order Rodentia; family Heteromyidae; genus Dipodomys; species Dipodomys ordii. The sequence goes on along the minus strand of NW_012267294.1, from coordinate 1,573,449 downwards.
GGACTGCCTCCGGCCATCCCGGCCCGGCCTGGGCTCCGCGCGCGCGGCGGCGGCGCGTCCCCTGCGCGCTCGCCCCATCCCCATCTCCCGAGGCCCGAGTGGGGCTGTTCGGCCGCCGGAGGGCAGCCTCGCCCTTCCTGACCCCTCTCCCGGAGCCTCTCAACTTTCCCGACGCCGGTCCGCCCCGAGGGGCTGGAAGGCAGGGCCCAGGGTAAATCCTCGGGGTATGGGGTGGGGCCCTCCGGCTTCCCCCACGCCCCCAATCGCCGCCCCTTCCTTCTCCGCCGGGGCATCTCTCCGTGCCACCCCGGGGCAGCGCCCGCCGCGGCCGGGGGCAGAGGCAGAGGCAGGGGCGGGCCGAGCTCAGGGCCGCCCCCCCTCGACCCTCCCCCTGCCGGGCCCGCCCCTGCCCGCGAGGGCGGGGCGCCCCCTCCAGCCCGCCCCGGTCAGTCGCAGCCTCCGGCGCCGGCCGCGCAGCTGGAGCCGGCCGAGCAGAAGGTACTAGGGTGGGGGCGGGGTGGCGGGGCGTCCCCGGTGCTCCTTCCCCGGGGTGCGCTGTTCCCAGGGAATGGAGCTCGGGGCGCGGCCGGGGAGAGGGGTTGCGCCCCCTCCCCAAGCGGAAGCACGGAACCCCGGTAACTGCCGGGCAGGGGTTCGACCTCCCCGCTCCCTCCTGGCCTCCCGCGCTCCCGCTCCGGCGGGGCGGCCCGACGTGGGGCCGGGGCCGGCTGGGGTGGGAGCTCCCCCAGGCCGGGAGGGTGGTGGAAGCGGGAATGGGGCGGGTGTGGCCCGTGCGGACTGACAGCCGAGGGGGTCTGTCGCTGCCTCGGATGCTGGGGTGGGGGGGGACAGCTGAGGTAAGGGATAGGGATGACCGAGGGGGATCCTCTGTGTGTGTGTGTGTGTGTGTGTAAAATTCTTGCCCTTCCTTCACACTCCCAAACCAAGCTAAAAGACTATCCTGCATCGGGGGAATCCGAGGCCCTGAGCTTCCCACACTTGTGGCTTTAAAGGGGAGGAAGAGCGATCTCCAAAGGACCGATTCCTTCCCCAGACTTCCGAGAAGCAAGCAGGCAGGGTACAGGGCCCCCTGGGTTATCTGGAGAATGGTTGAGGAGAGAGCTAGAGGATCCACAGTATCTTGTCTCAGGGAAGTTTCCAGACATTCCAGGCCCCTCTCCAGACTCCACTCCAGGCCCAATGTGAGATTTAGTTGCCCCTTTTAGGGTCAATGGAGCAGATCCATGGGGGTTGCCTCTCACAGGGAGCTGTTGTCTTGCCATCTTGGCCTTGCGCCTACTGGCCTGGCCTAGGTTGCCAGCTCCTGTCTTTTGGCCTAACCAAGAAAGTCTTCTAACTGGGCTGGGCTATCAGGCCACTCAATGAGTGTCACTGACCCAAGTTCTGGCCTCTACTTCTACCCATCTGATGCCAGCTGCCTTCCTGGGGTCCCGCAGTGCACACTTATGCTTAAGTGACCATAATTGTGTATTCAGCACAGTGATTGACTTGTAGCAGCACTGTCCACTCGTGGTTGGAACTATTGCCAGCCTATCTGTACAGTTGGGGTTGGAAGAAATCCTACAAATGGACCACAGTTACCGGGTAGACTTCCAAAGGACCCCTCTTTGGAGAGAGCCTGCTGGCAGCGGCAGGCTGGATGCCTTCTTGACTGCCTTCTGGGGTTCCATCAGAGAGTCTCTTTGTGGTGGGGGAGAGCGTGCCAGTGTACTCTCAACTCCTATAAATTCTCTGTGATTCATGTCCTCTTCCCCACTTGCAGTTTTTTGAATGTGTGTGTGTGGAGATGAGGGCGGGGCCACCCCAGATCCTGGTTGAGGAGAATCAGCCTGGGGCTGGAGAGTTATGCTTCCTAAAGGGCGGGTGGTGAGTTCATGAGGTAGTAGTGGTGGTGGTGGTATGCCTGAGTAAAGCAGTTCAGCTCAGCCTGACAGGATGTGGGACTGAGAGAAAAAAAGCCAGGTTTGGAGCTGAGATCAGATTACCTTCCCCAGTTTAACTGCTCCCTGTCTGGGTGGTGCTGGGACTGGCCTCATTTGTCTCTTTTGAGGCTCCTCCCAGCCCAGACTCCAGCCCCTTCCCCTTTCCCAACAGCTCAACAGCCCTCCCTCTTCCTCCTGGACTGTAGGCTTTGGAGCTTCAGCCCTTCCCTAGGCAAGGAGGAAGTGAGGGAAGCAAGCTGTGAAGGTGATGAACTGCAGGTGTGAGGAACTAACTGCTTGTCCCTGTGTGTTGTGGAGAGGGACACAGGCCTACTCAAGGAAGCTGATTCCCTCCCCTGAGTCACAGGGAGGGGTGGGCAGAGCCTAAGAGCGAGCTGGGCCGGGGAAGGAAGGGGCTGCGGCAGAGTGGGTGGAGGTGATTTCTCAAGTGGATTCTCAGTCGCTGCTGTGGTGGATGTGACTCCCTACAGTGTGGTCATTGTCCCCTGCTGAGAGCTGAGTGACCTAGTGTTGGTGCCAGGCCGGGGAGGAAGGGGAGGGGGGTGCAGACTGCCCGAATGCAAGAGCTGTGGGCACTGCCAGGACTGAGCCTGCTTTGTGTGACTGGAGGCTTTGGGGAGAGGGTGGGGTAAGTCCAGGGAAGACGGCTGGCTGTTGCCACTGTCTTCTGTTTGGATTTCACTGCTTCTGCTCGCCTTTCCACCTGTGAAGTGACATGGAAAGATGGCACAGACTACAGCCACACAGCCCCACTTTGAGTGTTGTCTCTGGAGATTAGGTGCCAGACTCTTGAATCTCATGACTAACCTTCACTGAGTCTTAATTTCCAAGTGTGTCACAGTAGGCAGTATACCATCACCTGGCAGGTACCTGGGGACTGAAGAGCTTTTCATCCAAATGCCCAACATAGTGTGGGACACCTAAGGACGCTACAAATACGTCTGGCCTTACCCATCCACTACCTATATCTGGTTCTGCTGGTCTTTAGTCTTGAAGAGGAATTCCTGTGATGAGGCAGGCATGGCTACTGCACAGGACAGTCTGTACTAGATTGCATCGTAGTGATTAGTAACCTTTAAATGTATCAGAATCCTGAAATTCTTTTAACAACTGAAGAAGTCTCACATAAAAACTCCCCTATGCAAAGCAGATAAAAGCTGACTCTTTTTGGAGCCTAGGTGTCTAGGCTCCCCCAGCTGAATGAATGAATGAAACACATTTTCTAGCTCTAAAGTATTGGGCTTGTTCTGCATCCCATTTCTCTATTCTAACCCAAAGGGGGAGACATGTCCCTCACCAGAGACCAGGAATTCCAAGGTCTTCTGCTTACAGGATTGGTTTTGGGAAGACTGTACCTGGGCAAGTCCACTTTTCTCCCTTCCTTTCTTGAAGGCTGGGGAAGGAAGAGCGTGGAGGGGTAGAGGGTGGCCTAGAAGTGATCTTTGCCTGACACCATTGGTTCATAGCTGTAAAACTTAGCTACTCTGGAGTCTGAGAGCCGAAGCTTGAGATCCCAAGCCAGCTGGTGAAGGAAAGTCCATGAGACTCATCTGCAGTTAACCAGCAAGAAGCTGGACGTTGAACTGTAGGTCAAGTGGTAAGAGTACCAGCCTTGAGCAAAAACGTTAAGGATGAGTTTAAGCCCCTGTTCTGACAATTAAAAAAAAAAAAGTGATTTTCCCCCCTCCCAAATCCCCTATGCTTGTCTGTCACCCTAGCTATGGCTGCAATTCGGAAGAAGCTGGTGATTGTAGGAGATGGTGCTTGTGGAAAGACCTGCCTCCTCATCGTCTTCAGTAAAGACCAGTTCCCAGAGGTCTACGTCCCTACTGTCTTTGAGAACTACATCGCTGACATTGAGGTGGACGGCAAGCAGGTGAGGGCTAAGAACCTCTTTCTACACTATCTTGGCACCTTGCCATGTATGGGCCTAGTCTGTCCTGCCTTACCGCCCACACTAATCTGCTTCATTCTGCTTCCTGGAACCAGTTCAAAGTTGGGGAAGATAAACTGTAACCTTAGATAATCTGGATGCATGCTCTGGTTCTACCACATACTGGCTGTTTAAGCTGGACCAAAGTTTTTTGACTCAAGATTTACACACACACACTGCAAAATGGAGATGATAGCAAGAGCTCCCCCCAGAGTTGATGGAAAGGTGAAATCGAATAGTGCTCACATGGCCACCAAACCTGTTTGTGGGAGAGGGGCAGCCGGGTAATGGCAGTACTGGAGCCTTAAATCTTTCTTGGCTGTTTTACCCAAGGATATTATTGCTCTACCACTTAAGTCACATCTCCACTTCTGGCTTTTTGCTGGTTAACTGGAGGAAGGAGTCTCAAGGACTTTTTTGCCAGGATGGCTTTCAACAGTGATCTTTAATCTCAGCCTCCTGGGTAATTAGGATTACAGACATGAGCTACCAGCACCCAGCTTCAAACTAGATTATTTTAGAGCTAGTTTGTTGTGTGGACAGTACTCAATAGATGTTCAATGAATTTAAAGGCCAATGGTTTTAAGAGAGGCCCTCTGGGTGGCAAAGGGTTGGGACCCTACTCACTGGCCAGCTACTCACTGGCCCTTGTATGTCAGGTGGAGTTGGCTCTGTGGGACACAGCAGGACAAGAAGATTACGATCGCCTTCGGCCTCTCTCCTACCCAGATACTGACGTCATCCTCATGTGCTTCTCTATTGACAGCCCTGACAGCCTGGGTGAGCTTCAGCGGGATTGAGACCCCTGGAATCAGCCATCTTCAGAGGCTGTTTGGGGTGGGGGTGGACTCTTCCTGTGGCAGCGGTGGCCATGGGGAAAACTTGGGGAAGATGGGGTATGGGAGGGGTTTTGAGCAGTAAAAGGAATTGCCATGTTGAATAGTCTGATACTGCCATGGATAGACCAGGGGCCTTTTGCTAAGCGGAGATACTGACACCATTTGGGACATGTCTGTGCAGAAAACATTCCTGAGAAGTGGACTCCGGAAGTGAAACACTTCTGCCCCAATGTTCCCATCATCCTGGTGGGGAATAAGAAGGACCTGAGACAAGATGAGCATACCAGGAGAGAGCTGGCCAAGATGAAGCAGGTGCATGGACCACCCTTGGGGCAGAAGGGACCCTCTTATGGGTAGCAGGCTGGTACCAAAGGCAGCCTTCTTAGTTGAGTCCGCAGTGTTTAGAGTTGACTTTGGTCATCTACTCCTTGTCTACGCCATGGCAAGAACCTGAAGAGCCCTTGGTATCTGATTAAATACCAAGAAAAGTGACTTGTCCAAGGTCACGTGGCTCCTTCATTTTTTCTAGTTTAGTCTGTTTTCCAAACTGAGCCTATTAAGACAGACCTTGTCCTCAGAGATAGCTGTCCATCCCTTGGAGTATACAAGCTGTGTCAGTGGCACACCTGGAGACAGAAGGCACTCTAAGAAGGTCCATAGAGAGTGAGGGAGAAAGAGCCAGAAGCCATTTGGGGATGTGCTAAGTGGCTGTCCAGCCAGAGGACTACTTTATCAGAGGAAGCTGCCAAGATGAAGAAGTTGGACCGTACTGGGAAGATAATTATGACAGTATTTTAAACTGGGGATGGATGTCACGTGTTAGGAAAAAATATGGCAGCTGCAGTATGAATCAAGTCAAGGAGCTTGGTTAGGGAGTGGCCACTTGTTTGGTAGGGTGTAGGAGCTGGATGGAAAGAGAGGGAATAGATTGGGAGGATTTAGAATGTAGTCTTAGGTCCCTGGCCTGAAAACCCTGGGCTGGCCAGGGCTTGGGTGCTTTGTGGGGTTGGATCAAAGTTCTCCAGTCAAGTTCTACTTATTAATGGTATCCTAGGGAGAAGCAAGCCTAGCACTAGCTCCCTTTAACCTCTCTTATCTTCTGTCTTCTCAGGAGCCTGTTCGGTCTGAGGAAGGCCGGGATATGGCAAACAGGATCAGTGCCTTTGGCTACCTTGAGTGTTCTGCCAAGACCAAGGAAGGGGTACGGGAGGTATTCGAGATGGCCACAAGGGCTGGCCTTCAGGTTCGCAAGAATAAGCGCCGGAGGGGCTGTCCCATTCTTTGAGACACCTCTGAAGGCCTCCCAACCCTTCTTTACACAGGAGTAACCAATTACTCACCCACCCAGACTCCACCTTTGTAGAACTCTGCACTAAAGGCTTCCTTTGCAATTTGCATCTGCCCATGACTGCATCAGATTTCCCCAGCTCCAAATGGTGATGGTGGGTTCTCCTCTTCCCCTTCCCTGTCTTCTGGGAACTTCCTGGCCCGTGTCCTACCCTTCCTGAGCAGGATCTGTGGTCCTGTTACCTTGGTCCAGGGGTGAGGCTCCTGTTCCCTGTGGCCTTCCCCAAAGGACAGTCACACCAGCACTTTATACACTTCTGATGTCTAGGGTGGTGAATTGGGGTTTCTGCTTTGGGCATGGCCTTGTCTCTTGACTGTACTTGGTAGAGGCATGAATAAAGGCTGCAGGTTCTAATGTGTGTGGCATCTTTCTGTCTTTCCTGGTCCCTAATTTTGCTGCAAGCCTAGAGTCTCGTCTTCATTCATTTCCAAGTTGCTGGCCAGGCTGGCCCCATTCGGAAAGGCAAAGGCGGGACTGAGGCAGGGTGGAGTCTAGAGCAAAGGGATGAGGTCATGGCTGGCTGTGAGCCCAGGAGATGGATGAGGGAAGTGATCTGTAGTGGGGGCTAAACTTAGAAATCTGTGTGGCTTCCCTGCCCACTGGATTTCCTCCCTTGGAAATGGGGGGGGAGGGGGCACCTCTGGGCAGACCTTAACAGTCTCACCCTCCAGTAAGGGTCATTTTGGGGGCACAGGAAGTTGGGGGTGGGGCTGAGGAGACATAAGCAAGAGGCTTTTGCATAGAACAAGATTTTGTTTTCAAGAGTTTTTCTTCCTCCCTTCCCCCAAGTGTTAGCAGCTTGGTATGTCACTCTCCCCAGCAGGGGAGGGGAGGAATGGCTTGGGTTGTAAACTCCCTCCCCAGCCTTCCTGTCCTTCCCAGGGGCAGCTGGGCTGGGTTCAGGTTCAGGGTTGGGCAGCGGTTAAGGCTTGGCTGGCGTGAGAAAGCTGGCAAAGGCAGGCAGCTGCATCTTCAGAGCTCATTCCTCCACTCTGGCTCCACTTGCAGGCACAAGCTCCCTTCACCCTCCCTCTCCTGGGGGAGGTAGTCACGGCAGTGGGGGCCTTGGAAGAAAGGAAGTATACTTTTTGTCTTTTTTTTTTTATCCCCCTCTTTTCTTTCCCTAGATGTCCCTGGACCCTTCATACCTGAGGTAGAGGGGCTGAGCTTGCTCAGACCTAGGAGTGAGTTCTGTCCCTGCTGCAGGTCCAGTTTGGCAGGAAAGGGGCACCCAGTATACCCTCCGTTTTCTTTACAGAACTCCAGGAATCTGTGGGTACAAGGATGTTGGCACATGACACTAGGCAGGCCTGGCTAAGTAGTACCGGAGATGGTGCATCATCGGAGGTGGAGACCAGAGGCCAGGCCCCAGTCATCAAAGGTACACAGCCCATACACATACAGTGAGGCCTAGCAGAAGCATAAGTAGTTGGCTAACAAAGACACATAGTCTAGGCTGGGCTAATGGCCACCAAGAAGGATTTATGGGGTGGGAATGCTCACGCTTTCCAGTCGGGGTCATGGCCCAGGAGAAGAGGGTTGCCTATTACGATGAGTAGAGCCTTGGCCCGGGTCACTGCCACATTGAACCGCTGGAAAAGAGGTGCTGAAGTTACTGAAGGATTCTGAGGAAGGAATAATTCCTGCCACCCACCAGTCCTCAAACCTTAGGGTTCTTAAGGAAACCCAGGTTGAAGTCCAGGTCCAGTTGCACAAAACCCTGGCTGCTTCGCACAGTGGAGATGAGGATGACACTTCGTTCTTGCCCTTGGAATTCTTCCACGGAGCCCACCTAAGATGAGGGTTGGCAGGGCCTGAGGCCAGGTGGGCTCAAGGGGAACAGGCCTGGGGTGGGGGCGGTGAGGAGGGAAGGGAAGGGGCGCCTTGTTCTGCCAGGATGGTACCAAAGTCACAGGGAAGCTGTGATGGCCAGGAAAAGGGGACAAGAGGTATACCATGGAAGCTGAAACCTATTCAGCTATGGGGTGGACCTGGAAAGGGTTCAAAGCAAAGCAAACATGGCCAAGACTACTAGTAAGTGAGCAGTGTTTCTGAAACTTTTCTGAAGATAATCATAAGTCCTACCCTGGTAGGATCATAACAACCCTGGGTATAATCCAGAACTCCTGATCAGAATTGTAAGGGAGAGGCCTCTAAATCATAAAGCAGTGGTTTTCAACCCTGGCTGCACCTCAAATCACCTGAGGAGCTGTAAAACATACCAGTGCTTTGGCTCTGCCCCCAGACAGCCACGTTAATTGGCTGGGTGGGGCCTTGGCACTGGGTGTATTAAAAGCTCTCCAGGTGGTTTTTATCTGCATCTAGTACTGTGAACAACTACCTCAAAGCCAAGCTACTGAGAATGGGGGCAGAAAGGGGCTGGCAAGGTCACATGACAGATAAGACTGTGGAGTTTGGACTTCATCCTTTGGGCAGAGGCCTCAAACCTGCCTGCTGGTAAGAATGACGTAAGTGCTTGTTAAATAAACAGGCCTCCTGATTTCATCCCTGATCTACCTGGGGAGAGCCTCAGGTCTGTCTCAACATAGTGGAGTGGGACAGGGACACAAGCGGAGGGCTCTGAAAGTGGAGAAGTGAGGGGTACCCAGAAGGCAGGGAGCAAATGTGGAATAGTGCGTCACCTTTAAGTCCTTGATGTCATCCAGTGCCCGCAGCTCCCTGTCAAGTCTGGTAATACAGTGGCGGATTTTTTCCACCTGGAGGGAAAGGAAGAATGCCTTTCTCTCTTATGTGCCCTCACTCAAAAGCAAGAGGAAAGAAGCAGGCAGGATGCCAGGGAGGAGGGACAAAGAGGTTGAGGACACCTGACCTCTGTGCTCTTCTGAGATCTGAGATAAGGGCCGGCAGAGGTTGGGGGCTCCTAAGTCTCTGCCTATTTAGGGAGATGCCAGCTGTGGGGAGGTTCCACCTTTGCTGCAAACTGAAGGCCAGACCTGCTTCCGGTATGGAGAGATGACCCCCACACTTCGAGGGTTCAGGCGGGCTTTGCCTTTCTTGGAGGAAGGGGCCAGGAGCAGCTTCAGGTAGGAAGTCACTGTGGCGGCCTCTTCAGGGTTGAAGAAGGATGGGCTATTGCCCTCGCGCTCATCTTTGCCCATTACACCATGAAAGATGATGGGAAAGCCCTGGACATAGGGTAAGAAGAAGAAACCCTCAGACACCCTTCCCAGGAAAGTAAGGGGTCCCTGGCCAAGATGACAAAGGGAGGATAATAGAGCATCTACTCTGCACTCAAGTTCCTCCTGCCACGTTCCTTCAGCAGGAGGAGGCAAGTCAGGGTACAAGGTGGGGAGCCCGAGCCTGCTCTGCTCAGCCTCACCTGTCTGGGAAGACCCTCCCAGCGGCAGAAGCGCTCCCGATCAACTGTGTCTGCACAGGCCTGCAGTTCCCCCTCGTAGTACAGTCGGTTAGGAATGTCCAGGATGGTGGGATGAGACCTAACAGGTAGGAGGAAAAAGGAAACACAAGACTGAGGGTTGGATTGTTTCTGCCTGCCTTTGGGGACTCCCATTCCACCTGCCCTAGGCCCACACACAGCTTCCGCCTTCCTGCTCCTTGCCCAGGAGGCCTTTCATTCAACGTCACAGCCAGACCACAAAAGAATGAAATGTGAATTCACACAGCATACAGGCCAGGAATTTCATTGGCCAGCTGAATGACTTTATTTTTTAGAAAACTAAGACATTAATGACCCATTCAAAAGATAATACACACACAAAGTATTTCCTATGACCACCACTGATAAACTTTGTTAAACCCTAAGATATGAGTGCTATAACTAACATTTATTAGACTCATCAATAATAGTGTAGAAATAATCTAGAAGTCTGTTTTTTTAAGTACTGGAGTTTTAACTTAGGGCATCTTGCTTTCTGCACACATACTCCACTACTTCCGCCATACCTCCAGCTTTTTATTGCTTTTCTAAGGTATTTTTCCAGGTGCGGTCTCCAACCTCCTAAGCAAGCTGGGATTACTGCTTTAAGATCATTATTTATTTATTTAATCCCGAGGTCTGAACTTAGGACATTTCTACACAAGCACTCTATCACTTGCACCATACTTTCGATTCTAATCTAAGCATTTCTGATGTCTGATGGTATAGTTGTAGTTGCCAGTACTGGAGCTTGAACTCAGAGCCAAGGCTCTGTCCCTTAGCTTTTTCATGTAAATCTGGTGTGCTACCACTTGAACCACAGTTCCATTTCCAGCCTGTTGGTGGTTAACTGGAGATAAGCATCTCATAGCCTCTCCTGTTACAGGCTAGCTTCGAACCACTGGGCTCAAATCTCAGGCTCCTGAGTAGCTAGGATTATAGAAATGAGCTACAGGCACTCGGGATATATAGTCCTTTTCTAAAAGAAATATACAAAATGGGTACAGTGGCACACATCTGTAGCTCCAACTACTTAGAAGGTTGGGCCAGGATTGCTTGAGCCCTGGAGTTGAGTCCAAGCTTGACAACACAGACCTGTCTCAAAAGGGAAGGGGAAAGTGTGGGTATAGCTAGCCTAGCCTGTGCAAGCCCATGGGCTTGACACCTAAGCACCACATACACACACAACACCATAAAAATAGCAGTATATAGCTTACAGCTCTATGCTTATTTAAAAACAAAACAGAACACCTGTATTCTGCTTTTCTTATTTCTTTTGGGTTGCCTAGAAACTTAGACCCATTCCTGACCTATGCTAGTATACAGATTAGCCATGTGGTCCAGAATGAAAACTTATGGCAGCGGTGATGGGGCTAGAAAGAAACCAGCACAGAGTCTTTCTGAATCACACAGGCCCACTAAGGCCCCAGCTGAGGCATGTATGGGACAGCAGTGTCCATGGGGAGAGATGGGAATACCTGTAGTTTCGGAGCAGTTTGGTTATAAACTGGGGGTTGTAGCCATTGGGGCCCTTCTTGTACAGTGTGTTATAGGTGAGCAGCCGTTCCAGCAGAGAGTACCCCAGCCCATACTTCTGGGTCAGTGGGGATCGTAGTACAGGCCCCAGCTGCCGAGGGTCTCCTGCCAGCACCAGCTGCCCTCCTGGGTTGCCTGTGTCCTTGACTTCCATCAGTCCTGGGAGTCAGAGATGGAATAGGAAGAAAGGTGAGTGGGGAAGGGACCTCTCTTATTCCAGGCAAGGTGGCACACCTGCAGCCAGCCATTCTGAGCCCCTCACCTGCTATGGCCACCAGACTCTCAGGCTCCATGCAGTGACCAGCTTCATCGATGAAGATGTGTGTGAAGTGATCGATGGGAAACTGAGCTGACACCAACCTGGGAGGTGTCAGGCCAGGCAGGGTCGTTCCCAGACACCTCACTACCTGACTTAAATGTTTACTACCCGAGCTGACTCCTCAATGCAGTCGTCCCTTCCCATGGACCCTTCTTTCCCGTCTCCCTAGCCCTGTCCCTCTGTACTTACACTTACAACTGAGATACATGCACACACTTCCCACCTGCTGGCAGTGATGAGGGTGGTAATTAAGACCCGATATTCCTGTAGCTGCTTCTTGGCAGGAAACACATACTCGCCCTTCCTAGGATCCCAGTTACAGCAGGGCTGTGGATTGTGAAGCAACAGAGGAATCAACATAGCTCTACCCATTCTCAACTCTACAAACAATGGAAAAGGTCCCTCGCTCACTCTGCAACCATGAAAAAAAGATCCAGAAGTCAACCCAGCCAAGGTCCCACAGCAAGGGTTCAGATCTAAGCTTCTCCCACCCCAATGCCATTCCATGTCATCCTATTGAGCCTAGGTACCTTAATATCCTCAGGTACCATGCGGATATCCCTGCTGGGGGCCAGGAGGCGGTAGATGGAGCTGGGCAGGTGGACCCGGAGCCGCTGACAGAGAAGGTCAGCTCCAGAGTTAGAAGGAGCACAGGCAAGGATGTGAGCTTTAGGCAAGTGCTTCACCACCTGCAATGAACATGTACAGTATGGAAACAACTTCCTGAGACACTGGGATTCAGACCGAAAAGTGTGGCAGCACTTGTCTCCTAGAGCTCAGGTGACATAAACGGTTAAGTTCTGACTTCCATGTCCTTGACAGTTCAAATAGCACCTTAATGCCGAGTGACTACTGAAGTAAATATTACGGTCCGTAATGACCACTGCACAACTGTGCTCAGCCGCCATACAGACCCTTATTTCCAGCCTATGCTGTGGATGCGGCACAGTGTAAGGAACATTAGAAGGTAAAGGGAATCAGAATCTGGGGACAACTATTTGAAGTTCAAGGAATCAGGAGTATGGGTTTTAAGTGTTCAAATCTCACCTGCTTAATGGCCTCCACCAATGTGACAGTCTTGCCAGTCCCTGGAGGCCCAAAGATGATGTAGGGGGCTGGCCGGGTGGTGCCCATAACAATATGCTTCATAGCCTGCAGCTGCTCTGGGTTTGATTCCAAACTCCGGTCAAACAGCCTGGCAAGAAGGGCCAGGAATATCAACTTCGAGTCATCCAGCATCCCAGAGGACTTTGCGGCTCCATGCCCTATACCACCCTCCGAGGAGCCCCAGTGCCCCTGCCATTCTCACTTAAGCTTCACATCTGCAGGAAGTAGTGCAGCCCCAGAAGAGGCCACAGGAAAAAGCAGAGGTGACAGTGGCCAGCGTCCTGTCAGTTCCAAGGCACGGTGCTGGACCCTCAGGGGCTGGCGGTTGAAGGTGAAGTTCACCTTAAAGGTCAATCCATCCACAAAGCGGTTCATGAGGCTTTGGGCAGGGAGAAAAGAAAAGAGCTCCAGTCAGGTGGGGTGAATATTCTCTCCACCTCCCATTCCTCCACTTGCTCTTCCCAAGACTTCCACACAAATCTATCTAGAAGAGGAAGCTGCTGGTATAGTTCAGGGTTCCCCTAAAGAAAAAGCCTCCTGCTATGGAAGCACACTTGGCCTTAGAGACAAGCTTGAACGTGTTCTGGTTGGGGGTGTGTGGGGGGGAGAACCGCAACACTTACCTTGGAGAAAAGCTCAGCTTGACACGGTCCAATTCCACCTTGTGCACAAAGCCCTTGTAGGTGACAGAGTCTTCCTGGTGTGTCTCAGAGGACAAGAGGGCAAACAGGTGATCACCGCGTAGCACTGAGGGGCGGCTCTCAGCCACCCCGGGAACCTGTGGGGTGTGAACACAAGCAAGCTTCTATCCTAGGGATGGTAGTCAAAGGCTCTTCAGACCCGAGAGACAAGTGAAGCTCTGGCCTCAGACTCGTGCTAGCCCTACTCTTCTCTCTTCTCCTATTAGACAGGACAAGACTTTGGAGAGGGAGGAGCCCCACAGGCTACTCAGAGGTGCCAAGCCCAGGAATCTAGAACATGTAGGGCAGGACTCCAGAACCTGCAGCCACCTTCCCAGTCCATCCAATTAGCCTTTTGGCCAGCTCAGTTTCTACTTTGCCTCTGAAATTTAGTTCAAATCAGAAAGGGCCACAGAATGATGGAGTCCAGCTCTGTGCTTTTTATATAAGGGACTTAAGGATCAGAGAAAGCCACGTCACATATCTAAAGGCAACAGAGTCTAGGATAAAACCCCACTGCTCTGCCTACATGTCTCAGTTATGGCATAGACTGTCCACCTGTTTCATGTTGAGCGCTCTGGGACAGCAATGAATTCATCGTTATTCTAGGTATGATCTGCTGTCAAGAATCACAGCTTAAGGTTGACTGACTTGGGCCCACCCTTGCACTGTATGCAAGTTCCGACCTCCAATGTGAGCAGTCTGGGGTTCTGGTCCATGGGGTCCCAGGTCATGGGCACCGACTCCAGGTCGTAGTGTCGGATGTCATGCTCCATCTGCAGTTCCTCCAGGTGCAACAACAACCGGAGCTTCATCTCATAGTTCCTCCACTTCAGGGCTGTCTCCAACTGGGCCCTGGCAGTGATGGTCGGGGGTGGGGTGAGGGCAGGAGTGAGGGCAGGCACAGTAGGCAACCCCCAGGTCTCGGAACTCCACCCTCTCCCACCAGAAGCTCTGGAACTATGAAAGTCGTGGTTGGAAGCAAGGAAGACTGCCTGTTGTAAAACTGTATCCCTTACCCTGCTTTTAGTTTCATTTAATCTCCTATCAGTTCTTCATTGATCGCTATATAAGATTATAAAATAAAATGTTTTTGTTTTGTTTTTTAGGCAATTATAAGCGCTCTCACTGTTCTCCACTAGAATGGCCAAGGCCCACAGTGACTGGTTCACCTAGAACAGTGCTGAGCACTGTCAGTGAGAGGAGAACGAAATGCCTGGGAGGCTCAGGACAGAAGTGCTGGGAAAAGGGCCAGCAGGGAGGAAACAGAGGAGAGGGAGGAGTGCGGGTGGGGAGGGGTAGTACTTACTTGATCTTTGCAATCTCTTTAGGGGCAGTGAAGACACTTGTTCCCTGAAGAAGGATAGGTAGCACTTGCCTGAGGTGGGGTGGGGGGTAGTAGGTCCCCAGCGCCATAGTTAGCTCTAGTTCATAGCCTTTAGCACTGTGGGATGGAGGAAGAAGAGCTGTCATAAACATGCAAACCCCTCCCACCTTCAAACTCTGGTAATGCCACCTCTTCCTTGGAGCGTGTGCTAGGTTTTTTGGTCAGTCATGGGGCTTGAACTTGGGGCCTGGGCATTGTCCCTGAGCTCTCATCACTTTAAGCCACAGTGCCACTTCCAGTTTTCTGGTGGTTAATTGGAGATGAGAGTCTCATGGACTTTTCTGCCCAGGCTGGCTTTAAACCACCATCCTTAGAACTCAGCCTCCTGAGTAGCTAGGATTACAGGCATGAGCACCAGCACCAGGCACACTAGGTCTTTCTATAATACGACTGCTCTACCCAAGAATGCACTAATTCATGTGCCAGACTAGTCCAAAGTTGGACCATTCTTATTGTTGTTAAGTGCAATACTAGGAACGCTTAAAAAAAATACACTACATAAACACCTGTGGATCATTCGAGACCTGGAGGACTGAAGTCCAAAGGCAAGTGGGGCAGAAAAATTCTCGAGATTCTTATTTCCAATCAACTTGCAAAAGAAACCACACTGGGGGCATGGCTCAAGTGGTACAGTGCCTGCCTACTGGGTTGAATTCCCCGTATCAAAAAAAAAAAAATTGAAGTAGTCACAATTCTTCTTGCAAGGAGTAGCAGAGACCTACATTTCCAGCTAGGGGGGTGAAGGGTGTGTGTGTGTGGGGGGGGGATCTTGAGTTTGAAACAAGCTCTGACAAAGTTATCAATACCATAAGAGGGTATGTGTTAAATAGTAGAGTGCTTGCCTAATGTGTGAGGCTCTGTCTTAATTAGAGAGGGGAGGAAGAGAATATTGGTGATAGAGCTCAAGTTAGAGCATATGTCATATGTTTAGGATGCATGAGGCCCTGGATTCCATCTCTAATACCATCAAAAAGGGAGGGATGGGTGGACAAACAGAAATGTCTACAATGGGTTGCCTGATAATCAGTCACAGAGTGACTCAGATCTATCGCTTTCTTGCAAATTGCTTCCTAGATAGTAAAGGTACAGGGAAGAAAAGGGGCTCTGGCTCCCTACTCCTAGTTCCAAGCTCTGGGCAATTCCCAAGGATCCACTATTATGGTCAGGATGTGCCCAGCCTGGACAGGGTTGGGGGAGGAGTTACCGGTCAGGTCTCTCTCCTTCCTCTACACGGTTAGTCACTACAGGGTTGCCAGTGATCCGAACACGCTTGTATGGAGTTGTGGGCTTCAACTGTGCAGCCAGGGGGCTATGGGCAACAGCTGCCAGGAAGCGGGCAATGTAGAAAGTTCCAGCTTCTTCTGATTCAGACTCTCCTGGTCCCAACAGTTCCCAGAGCACAGTGGCAGGGAAGTAGCCCACAAAACTGGTCTTACAGTGGACATGGAGTTCATAGTATTCACCTGGAAGAGGAGGACTGAGTGAATAGGATGAGATGGGGAATCTCCCTGCAGTTCCGTTCCAAGACATAAGTGTGCTTTCCAAAGCTTAGCCCACCCAGAATGAGTCCATGTGTGCCGGTCTTTTCCCTTTGGGAATATACTTACCAGGGCCCAGGGGGCAGGGCAGTTCCTGATCAGCATTGTAGAAGGTAAACTGGGGTGTCCAGCAGAGTGGGAAGAGGTGAGTGAGAGTAACAGGCTTGGGCCCTCCATTCCGAAGCCTAAGGGTCAGTACTTCCTTGCGGTTTAAATCCAGGCGGATAAGAAGCTGCCCATCTCGGGCTTCATGGGGCCCCTGGACTTCCACATCTACCCCATGCTTCCCGTGAAGATACTCAGCCCTGAAGAAAGTAGAAGGCAAGCAGGGGAAATGAAGTGTAAGGGGCCTGGACTGGGGGGCTGCCCTGGGTAACGCTGTAGGACTAATAGGTTGGCAGAGTGTGGAGAGCTATGCTCAGGAAACGGCCCCACCCCTCATCCCCACCATGACCAATTTCCTGCCCTTACTCCATTCCCAAAGAACAACCTGAAGCAGTCCTCTGTTTTCTCAGCCAGAAGGCCTCCTCTCCACCCCCCCCCCCTCCCCCCACCCCTGCCCTCCACACCCTTCCCACCGGACACACACACACACCTGTCATAAAAGATCTTGGCTAGCAGTGACTTGTGGTGGTTGCTGATATCTGACCCCAGCTTCATTCTCCTCTTTTCTGGGAACCGCACATCGACCCAGGGGTCGAGACTGAAGAACCTGACCCGAGTCTTGGTGACGTAGGCCAGATTTGCAATCTTCATTCCATACAGCATGGAGGAGAAGCCAGGGGCGGGGCTCCCAAAGCTGCCAGAAGCAGAGGAGACTGGGAAGTGAGGGAAGGCAGAGCCAGTAGGAGGCAGGGTGGCGGCAGGGGGTACAGAGGGCTGGGGACAAAGGCTCCTGAGGGTCACTGTGCTGGACACACCAGCGCTGCTGTGGGGCAATATGGGGCTCAGACAGAGACTTGGGCTGGGGATGGCTAGATTTTAAATGTCTTAAGGCAAGGCAACGGAACTTTCTTTCCAAGGTAAAATATAATCGTCTTAACAGCAGGTTGTGGATTGTGTACTACATAGGAGAATATTCCTATCACGGGCTGTTGGTTGGGAAGACTAAGGGAAGAAAGAAAGAAACAGATTTTTATTTTTTAGGGGGAGGGACTATTGGGACAGGAAAAAGAAAATGCAAACAACCAGTGGAAAACACTAAGGCCAAAGGGGAACTCAAATGAGTTGACTCAGGAGTGGACGCAGGCCCAGCCTGTGGGGGAGGAGGGAGAAAGGGGACCAGAGAGAGCAGAGATGTCCAGAGTATGGGCAAGCTGGCTGATCAGACAGCAGTTTCCACCCGAAGTCAAAGGGTGCAGGTGGAACCCAAGCAGGAAGGGAAAGGATCCTTCTCCAGAGATCAAATAGCCTGGCTTTGTGCCTAGAGAGGTGAAGACAGGGAAAACTGGTCAGCAGGACAATAACCTCAAGGTTCAGCTTCTGGAATTCAGTTTAGTAAACTCAACAAACACTTACGGAGGCCTGTTAGGTGCCAGACACTGCACTAGATGCTGGGGGGTTCCATGATGAGAGACATCCAGTCCCTGCCCTGAGGACCACTCAGCCCGAGCCCATCAATTCCAGTGTGGCCACTGGTGTGCAGCTGCTGAGGCTCCCTGGATAGCTCACTGAGCTCAGGTGGGGCACTGACCACAGCCAGGGGTAGGGGTGGGTTTCCAGAGGATGAAGCGCATTACCCAGGCCAGAGGACATCCAAGGTGAGCAAAGATGAAGGGTACAAACCATCTGTAATTTGCCACTCCGGTTAAGGCAACCCTTACTCAGTTACTACAGTATGCCCCTCAGAGGCTGGCTTTGCTTCTTTCCTCCTCTAACACATCCATCTGGGAACAGAGCTCAGTGGCAAAGTACATAAGTATTTGGGAGGCCTAGGGTTCAATCCTCAGCAGCATAAAACAAAAAGGGACAGTAAAGACTTATCTTTTAAAGATTATGGTGAAGCTTACGTGAGATACTGACATCACAGGGAAGCACTTAGTCCAGTGCTTGGCACATAGGAGACCTCAGTAAGGGTGAGTGATGATTAGTATGACATATAGTTTGGTTGTACTAGAATGGAAAGTGCAAAAAAAGGGAATGGCAGGAATTGCAGGGGTAGGCAGGGACCCAGGAGCCAGAGGACACACCCATGCGTGACATACTTGGGTCTCATGATCTCAGAGTGTCACCTTACCCCCAATGCTTTGCAGAGAGTTAAAGGAAATCTCTGTTCCTAAGAACTCTGCTAATCCCTATGAACTCTCAGGGCTAAATCAGCATAGTTACACACTAGAGTACATGGTAAGATCATTTCTGGCTACAAACATTTACCTAGTGCCCCATCTAGAACTCTGCCCCCCTCTGCCCCCCAAGCAAAAGGAGAGCGGTGCCATTTAGAAGGATGAAACTGGCTATGATTTGTTTTCAACAGATAATAAATCATTGGAAAGCATAATGGAGAATGCTCAATAAATGTTAGCTACTATTAGTATTTGTATTAGTAACAGTGGTACTAATGGTGGCAGTATAGGAGGAGTAGTAACAACTTACTTTCAGCCCAGCCAGAGGCTACCCTGTGGCTACAGAACCACTGCAGGTGGAAGGTTTTAAGCAGGGGGAGTGGCAAGATCATATTTGCATTTCAGATCACTCTGGCATCAGGATTGGAGCATGGATTTGCTGGAGCCAAGACTGTAGGCAGGGAGACCAGTTAGAAAAAGGATACGGTAATTGTTTGGGTTAAAAGATAACAAGGCCTGCATAAGACATTGGTAGAAATAGAAGAGGGACGGATCCTAAAACATTTAGAATGTCATTTAGCAGAAAGTGCAGACTGACAGCACAGAAGAGGAAAGGAGCCTAGGATAACCTAGAAATCAGGGCTTGGTGTCTGAGACTATCCTTAAGCAGGAGAGAGACAAGAGAAGGTCAACAAAAGGACCATAAAATAAATCTGCTCATACTGGGTTTGAGATTCCTGTGGTCTAAAGGCAGTTGTGGCTCATGTGAGTTACAAGTTGAGAACTCAGGCAAATGTGAGCCTAATGTTAGGGAATCTTGGGTTGGGAGTTACAGCCAGGGAAGTATTTGGGATCACTCCAGGGAGTGTGAGTTGCCTGAGGCCAGGACAACCCAGGGAGAAAAAGAAACTCTCAGGAGAGAGAGAACCAGAAGTCTCCACATCAGGCCTCAGAAGGGTCAAATACCAATGGGTGACTAGGAATAAAGATAGTCAGGTAGTCAGGACTAAAAAATAAATAAAAATTAAAAAAATCAGGTATCAGCATTAATTTTCATCGTGTTTCTTTAGTCTTCCAGTCATAAAGTCCCATAGGTTGAAACACAAACCCAAATGTCTATCAAAACCAGTTTGGACAGGTATCTTGATATGCATTCTTCTCAGAGCAGATCAGATACACTGTCAAGTCATTAGTGCAAGAATAACTTCTTGTCCCTCATAACCCAACCATAAAGAACCACCACCACCAACAACAGTGCAGGAGCCTTAGCTATAGGCACTGTGCCCATTCCAGCCAGAGGTGGCCAGCCAATAACCTAGGACCATGACAGCCAGATCATCTAGTTTTCAAAGAAAGACATAAACAAATGGGCATTGGTGGTCCCTATCTGTAGTCTTAGCTACACTACACGGGAGGTAACACACAATAAGTTTTAGAGAACCCCCCATTTCAATCGAAAAAGCTGGGTATGATAGTAGGGACTAGTCATTCCAGGTACTTAGCATAAATATAAGTGTAGTGGTTGGGGCCAACCAAGACAAAATGAGAGGCTCTGTCTCAAAATTAGAGTATTTGGGTGTTTATGGCTCATGCCTATAGCTGTTCAGAAGGCTGAGATCTGAGGATCACAATTCAAACCTGGCCTGGGCAAGAAAGTCTATGAGATTCTTATTTCTAATTAACCACAAATATGCTGGAGATGGAGTAGTGGTTCAAGAGGTAGAGCACTAGCCTTGAGCAGAAAAACAGCTAAGCAAGAGTGAGAAGCTTAGAGTTCAAGATCTCAGTACTAGCAAACACAAAAAAAACCTTTCTGAAGCCAGGCACTGGTGGCTCATGCCTGTAATCCTGGCTACTCAGGAGGCTGAGATCTGAGGATCAGTTCAAAGCCAGCCTGGGCAAGAAAGTCTGTGAGACTCTTATCTCCAATAAACCATTAGAAAAACTGGAAGTGGCACTGTGGTTCAAGTGGGAGAGTGCTCACCTTGAGCTGAAGAGTGCAGGGACAGCACCCAGGCCCAGAGTTCAAGCCCCATAACCCACAAAAAATAAATCTTTTTTTTTTTTTGGGTCCGGTTGTGGGGCCTGAACTCTGGACCTGGGCGCTGTCTCTCAGCTGTTCAACTCAAGGCTAGCATTCTACCACTTGAGCCACAGCGCCACTTCCGGCTTTTTTCTTTTTGCTTATGTGGTGCTGAGGAATCGAACCCAGGGCTTCAGGCATGCAAGGCAAGCGCTCTACCACTGAGCCACCTTCCCAGCCCCAAATAAATCTTTTTGAAAGTTGTCTTCCCCAGTCTTTAACATCTGAAAATGTCAATCTTTTACTTTTTTTTTTTAAACAAAAACTGGTTCCTTGTTTAAATCTGAATTTCAGGTCACAGATTTTTATAATCAAGGATCTTTCCTTCTGCTTACAATCATTTGTATTTCTTCTGTGAACCGTCTGATCATACCCTACTCTTCCTCAATTTTTCAGGGCTCTATGAACTCTCACATTAATTGTCCCCAATTAATGACTCTATACTGCACAGCCTAAGTCTAGCCCTTTAATATGGCATACTCTTGTCCTCCATAGGAACAATGATAGTTATATTATCACCAGAAACCTGTAACTGAGTACTTACTGTGCTAAGTACCTTTAATGCTCACAACAACCCTTTGAGGTAACAACTACTGTCACTCAGTTGAGAAGAAACTGAGATACCTTCACATGATGTTGGGCCTCTAGTCAATCATCCTCAATAGTCTGCCCTGTGCTGCCCCTGGCCTTTCCTCAATGCCTGAACGTTATCTAACTTTTTCAGACTCAATTCAGAGAAGACTAAAGGCCAAAGGAATGATATTTCAAAATATAGTATCATGGGGCTGGGAAGGTGGCTCAGTGGTAGAGTGCTTGCCTTGCATGCTTATGAAACCCTGGGTTCAATCCCTCAGTACCACATAAGCAGAAAAAGCCAGAAGTGGTGTTGTGGCTCAGGTAGTAGAGAGCTAACCTTGAGCTGAAGAGCTCAGGGACAGTGCGCAGGCCCAGAGTTCAGGCCCCACAACTGACAATACATACATACATACATACACATCAGAACAGTAGTTCCATGTTTTGCAAACTTTAGCCACTCTTACTAGGATTTTATTTTGAAAAAGCTATGTATTAATTCAGTGGAATGTATTGTTAAGGTTATACATACTAGAGGCCAAGATAAGACTTTTTTTTTTTCTAGCTTTATGGCTTTATCCAAAGCCACCTTCATACCAGAAGCCAGAATAATCCAAAACCCTGATTCTGTCTCCTATTTTAGAATCTTCCATGTTTAAGATTTTAAACAAAATAACACACCTATCAACACTTCTCTATGGCTCACAAGGACCTGCCCAAACAGCTACTGCCTCCCTTTGGTTACCAAGTTCAGGGGAACCCCAAGCCTTTGTAAATGGAGCTCCCTTTGTGTCTGAAATGTTCTTCCCTTATATTTGCTCATTTCTTCTAACCTTTCAAGGCTCTACTCAAATATCACCTTCTCCCCAAACCTCTGGTTTCTAGACTAGGTTTTGTTTCCACACACAATTGTACACTCCCAAAGTGTACAGGACTCTTTCTTACAAGCACTCATCACAACAGCAATTAAATGATTATCTGTTTAATTGCTACTGCCTTCCTTAGTTAGGTTCTTTCTGTGCATCTCCAGCCTCTGGAGGGTCTGCCTTCACCACCGGGGGAGGGCAAGTCAGTATTTGTGGAATAAAGAAGTGAATCCAGTCAGAAAGGGCGACTTATGTCAGTATTCCTAGTTACTCAGGAGGCTGAGATGTGAAACCAGCCACAGGAGAACAATGAGACTCTTAAGTCCAAGTGAAGGTGTAGCTCAAGTGACAGAATGCCAAGCTGGAGCAACAAAGCCAAGGGAGAGTATCCTGACCCTGAGTTCAAGCCCTCATAGAACCAGTACAAACTGCACCCAAGACATTTTATTTTCTTCTCTCAAAAATTTGTTTAGCATGGTAGGGCACACTTGTAATTCTAGATCATGAGTTTCAGGTTAGTAGAAACTATAGTGTGGAGTCTCTACCCATCCTTATAACTTAACCATAAGAAAACATCAGTACAAGCTGGGTTTACACCTGTAAACCTAGCTACTCAGGAGACTGAGATCTGAGGATCACGGTTCAAAGCCAGCCCGGGCAGGAAAGTCTGAGAGACTCTGATCTCTAATAAACCACCAAAAAACTGGAAGTGGAACTGTGGCTCAAGTAGTAGAATGCTAGCCTTAAGCTGAAGAGCTCAGGGACAGTGCCCAAGCCCAGAGTCCAAGCCCCACAACCGACAAAAAAAGAAAGAAAGAAAGAAAACATCAGTGCAGGAACCTTAAAAACAGCTGTGGAGGGGCTGGGAATGTTGGTTAGTGGTAGAGTGCTTACCTAGCATGAATGAAGCCCTGGGTTTGATGCCTCAGTACTACATGCCTCACTGCCACATAAACAGGAAAAAGCAGCTGGAAGTGGTGCTGTGTCTCAAGTGGTAGAGTGCTAGCCTTGAGCACAAAGAGGCTCAGGGACAGAGCTCAGGCACTGAGTCCAAGCCTTTGGACTGGGGGTAAAAAAAAAAAAAAAAAAAAGCTGTGGAAACCAGGAGCTGGTAGCTAATCAGAAAGCTGAGATCTGAAGATTTCCATTCCAAGCTAGTCCAGGCAGACAAAGTTTGTTAGACTCCAAATTAACCAGCCAAAAACAGGAAGGGGAGGTGTGACTCGAGATGTAAAGTTCCAGACTTGACTAAAAATATAAGGAAAAGCAGACTGGTCCTGAATTCAAGCAAAAAAAAACCAGCTAGCTGTGTACCAGGCGCTGGTGGCTTATGCCTATAATCCTAGCTACTCGGGAGGCTGAGATCTGAGGATTGCAGTTCAAAGCCAGCCCAGGCAGAAAAGTCCCTGTGAGAATCTTATCTCCAATTCATCACACAAAAACTGGAAGTGGTGCTGTGGCTCAGATGGTAGAAAACTAGCCTTGAGCACAGAGGTTCAGGGACAGTGTTCATGAATTCAAGCCCCACAACTGACCAAAAAACAAAACAAAAACAACAAAATCTGTGCATACTGTTCCTCACCCAAAACAGATGCAGCTAGCAGATAATCTAGGCTCAAGACAGACAGATCCGTTTTCAAGGAAACACAAAAATCAGCAAGTGCAGGTGGCTCATACCTGTAATCGTAGCTACTTGGAAGGCAAAGATTGAGAAGATCATAGCAGCCAAAGCAAAAAATAAATGAAAGTAAAAATTTGAAGTTCCTCCCATCCCCATCTTAACAGATAAAGAAGCTACATATGGCAATGTACATCTATCATCCCATTTCCTCCAAAACCATAATATAAGACTCATAGTCCAGGGCCGCATTGGGCAAAAAGGAAGGCTCTATCTCAAAAATAATGAAAGGGGTGGGGGGAGGAAAGAAGGGAGAGTGGGAGGAAGGTAAGTCTATTTTTGTAATCTTTTGCATGGACTTATCAGGAAGGAAGACAGAACTTGCATTTGCATATTTTGCAATGTCTACAGATGCTACTACCCCTGAAATCTTTCTCAAGTGATTGTTTTTTAGCCCTACCCAAATTCATCTGCCTCAGGTCTAAGCCATTAAAACAACAACAACAACAAAAACTTAATACATAGCTCTAACACGTAAGCTACAGCTTCCCTTCAGGATCTGTGGTAGTTACTTGGATGTAGAAGTCTCACAGACTTCCTTGCCCAGGCTAGCTCTGAATCTTGATCCTTGTATCTCAGCCACCTGGGTAGCTAGGAGTATAGGTATGAGCTACCAGTGCCTGGCAGAAAAATAAAAATAAAAAAAGAAAGAAAAAAAAAAGAAAAGATTTTTGACTATTTTTTTTATTGTGAAAATACTGTACAGAAGGGTTACAATTACATGGGCAAGGTGAGTTTTGACTATTAAAACCTATTTTGAAGCCAGATGCCAGTGGCTCTCACCTATAACCCTATTTACTCAGAGGCTGAGATCGTGGAGGATCATTGTTTGAGGCCAGGCAAGGTAATAAAGCTCACCACATTCTATCTTCAAAATAATGAACAGATGGCAAGGCTGGAGGCATGGATCAAGTGATAGAGCAACAGCCTAACAAATACAAGGCCCTGAGTTAAAGTACCACCAAAAATGAAAGGAAAAAAAATATAATGTCTATATATTAACATATACTACAAATATATGTAAATAAAATGGCAAAGGTAATATAAACAAATTCAACAGATGAATATCAAAAAATACTTGAGATATGGGGCTGGAAAGGTGGCTCAGTGGTAGAGCGCTTGCCTTGCATGCCTGAGGCCCTGGATTCGATTCCTCAGCACCACATAAGCAAAAAGAAAAAAGCCAGAAGTGGCGCTGTGGCTCAAGTGGTAGAGCACTAGCTTTGAGCTGAAGAGCTGAGGGACAGCGCCCAGGCCCAGAGTTCAGGCCCCATGACCAGACCCCCCCCCAAAAAAAAATACTTGAGATATAGATGGCTGGCAAGGAAATTTTTGTATCTTTATTATAAAGGTGAAATGGGGGTTACAGTTACATAAGGTAATGAGTGTATATTTCTTTTTAAACACTGTTATCCCCTCCTTACTCCCCCCACCCAAGGTTAATTTTTGCAAGGCAAGCGTTCTACCACTGAGCCACCTTCCCAGCCTCCCAAGGTTAATTTTTATAATATCCAAGTGTGAGACCCTAAGGTTTCCACTATTACTGCTAAGGGGGGAGGGAATTAAAGGTATATAAAATTAAAGGTAAATTGTTGGGTGCCAGTGGCTCATACCTATAATTCTAGCTACCGAGGAAGCTGAGATCTGAGGATCTATGTTCAAAACTAGCCTGAGCAGATAATTCCAAGAGACTCTTTTGTCCTGTTAACCAATAAAACATCAGAAGTGGATGTGGCTCAAGTGGTAGAGCACCAGTCTTACACAAAAGCTGAGCCAGAGTGTAGGCCCTGAGTTCAAGCCTCAGTACTAGCACGAAAGAATAAAAACAAGAGCTGGGAATATGGCTTAGTGATGGAGTGCTTGCCTAGCATGCATGAAGCGCTAGGTTTGGTTCCTCAGTACCACATAACCAGAAAAAGCCAGAAGTGTGTTGTGGCTCAAGTGGCAGAGTACTAGCCTTGAGCAAAAGAAGCTCAATGCCCAGGCCCTAGGACTGGCAAAGAAAGAAAGAAAGAAAAATAAAGAATAAAAACCAAGGTAAAGAGTAAGGTGGGGAAGAGAGCCTGACAATAGCTGGCTCAGCAACATCTAGGCTACACCCAAAGTAAGCTATCAATGTCCAGAGGAAGAAACAGGGGTTTATTACCAGCAAAAGGGCTAACTTCATAGTATTTCGACCAGGCTTTAAAGACTACATGGGGGCAGGGATGTAGACAAAACCTATTTCTTCCTTTTGAACACACATAGTTCAATCCACCCAGATTGTCTCTAAAATATTTACAGATAACTATCTTGTCTCTGAATTTTCTCTTTTCAAGGCAAGTATTTCTCAGTTTCATTGACTGGGTCCCATGAAAGGCTATGCATGAACCCAGAGAGGTCTTTCCTTCTCTTCCATATACTAAGGCCAAGGTCAACCTCCTATTTGCATTAAAGAAAAAAAGAAAACCAAGAACAGCCAGTTGGCAGTAGCTCAAGCCTGTAATCCTAGCTATTCAGGAGGCTGAGATCTGAGGATCTAAGCTCAGAAGCCAGCTAAGGCAGGCAAATCCATGAGACTCTTCTCTCCAATAAATCGGTAAAAAAAAAAAAAAAAAGTAGAGCTGTGACTCAACTGTGGAAGGCTAGCCTTGATGGAAAAAGTTAAGGGTCAGAATCCAAGCCCTGAATTCAAACCCTAGTATTGGCACCAAACAAACAAAAAAGTACATAAAAGATTACTTTTGGGGGCTGGGAAGGTGGCTCAGTGGTTAGAGTGCTTGCCTTGCATGCATGAGGCCCTGGGCTTGATTCCTCAGCACCACGTAAGCAGAAAAAGCCGAAGCGGTGCTGTGGCTCAAGTGGTAGGGTGCTAGCCTTGAGCTGAAGAGCTGAGGGACAGGGCCAAAGCTGAATTCAGGCCCCATAACCAGAAAAGAGAAACAAACAAAAAAAAACTTTTGAGCTTCAATAACTATTTCTTTGGGACTCCAGATGTTGCTCAGTTATGGAGCAATTGTTTGCCTAGCCCTGGGTTCTATTATCAGCACTGCAAAATAAATAATAAATTTAAAATAGTGTGCATTTGTTGTTTCAGCTACCGGTGAGGCTGAGGCACAGACACTGAGTTTAAGGAGAGCCCAAGGCTGAGAGAACTGTCCCCAAAACCAAACAAAAACAAAAAAACCATAACTCCCCCCCTCAATGTCACTCATAATGAACCGCTACATAGTCTTCTACATGCAATCCAACATAGCTGATCCCTATATCCTTGCTGAAAAACATCTTGTGTAGTTTTGGTTTACAGTTGGCAGACTCCTCCAATCAAGCTATAGTAGGGCTCCCTTCCCTGGGCTCCTTAGGCTCTTTTTTTTTTTTGTCAGGCATGGGCCTGACCTCTGGGCCTGGACCCCGTTCCTCAGCTCTTCAGCTCAAGGCTAGCGCTCTACCACTTGAGCCATGGCGACACTTCCATCTTTTTCTGCTTTTGTGGTGCTGAGAATCAACCCCAGGGCCTCAAGCATGCAAGGCAAGCATACTACCACTGAGCCACCTTCCCAGCTCCCCCCTTCCCCCTTTTTTTTAATGCTCCCACACTGGGCATACTCAGGGTCTAGGCAAAGTCAGCTTAAATTTTTTGCTCAAGATTACCACTTGAGCCACTGCTCCACTTCTGGCTTTTTGCTGGTTAGTCTCTTGAACTTTCCTGCCCAGACTGGCCTCAAACTGTAATCCTCAGATTTCAGCCTCTTGAGTGGCTAGAAGTACAGGCATAAGCCATCTGGTCTGTCTTTAACAGCAGTTCTGTAGGTCCATTTTGCCAGAATCACCACTCTTGATGTTTCCTTAGTATATTCCTATACACTGGACACTCCCCCAATCCTAACTCTCCTCCAGTATATATCCAGGGTTGTGCTTTTGGATCTGGAGCTGAGCTCTAAGGTGAACTCATATATAGGAAGTATCCACAGGAGGTATTCCAAGACCAGTCCTCTAGAATTCCTATTAACTGTATTATAATTCTCTTCTACTCTAAGTAGATTGTACACATATCATACATAGCCTCGCCTCCCTAGAATTATCTTTCATCCGTGGCACCCACAGTGCCTACAACGCCGTAGGGATCTAAATCAAATCTTCATCATCTTTGCCTCTTCTTCAGATGTTGCCCAAGCATTAGTCAAAACAATATCCTAGGAGCAATATTCTGGTCAGTACGGAAAAAAAAAAATTCTTTCTTCTCCCCAAATCCTCGAAACCACAAGTCTACCAATTCAAACTAAGACTGCCACAAAACCATAGAAGTCATTCTTACCCATACCGGTTTGCTAAAACCCAACCTTCTTTCAAGAGATCTCTTATTAAGACACCCTGTCCCCCCACCCCGCGCCCCTGTGTTTATTTGTACAACTCTTTCTGATCCCTGTTAAATTGTTTTCTGGTTTTCGGCCCACGGCCAGCAGCAGCCTGTTGATAGAGTTGTTTTTGAAGCACACTTCTATGGTTTGACAGAAGTCTCTTTGATTTTCACTTGGGTGGTAACAGGAAAAGGAGACCAAATATCTTCAGCCACAGGGTGAAAGGGGCCTCCCGGAGGCTGGCCCTGGCTCTGGGTCTCCATGGAGAAGCCACAGGTGCTAATAGAAGCTGGGTGCATACGTAGTGTGTGTGTGTGTGTGTGTAACCTCCTCTCCATGGCTCTCGGAGATTTCTCCCTTCCACACTGTGCCTCAGGAGCTCTCCCAGATTCTGGACGCCCCCCCTCCCCGAGGCAGCAGCCCCTCAACATCGGGCCGGGGATCCCCGTGAAGCCCGCGCCAGCAAGGCATTCTCCTCCGTGGTCTAGGCCCCCCCCGCCCCCGTGTGGGCCTGGACCCCCCAGGGGCTCCCCCGACCCCGACCCCAGCCCTGTGGGCTCGGTCCGTGCGCGCAGCCCCGGTCGCGGGAGGCGGGGAAGCGGGCGGCCCCGGAGGATCCTCGGGGACTCTGCGCGGGGGCCCGGCCGTGAAGAGCAGGCGGGCTCCGGGCGGCGCTGGCGGGGCGTGGGCTGGGCGCGGGAGGAAGGTCTGCGCTGCCCCGGGACTCCCCAGATCCGCTGGGGACGCCGTGCGTCCGCGCCCCGGGGCGGAAAGGTGGCCCCAGCGCAGGATCGCGGCGGCGGGCGCGCCAGACCCAGGATTCGGGGTCAGGGGTGGGCCGGCCCGTACCTGGTCTTGAAGTCGCGGTTGTAAATGGTCCGCAGCCGCTCGCGATCAGTCTCCAGGTCCAGTCCCCGGGCGGCCAGGAAACTCTCGAAGTGCTGGCCGGTCTCCCGGAGCTGTCGGTAGCTGAACTTGCTGGGCATCGCGGCGGCGGCGGCGGCGGCGGCGCGGCCCAGGCGGGAGGGTCGGTGAAATGAAACTGAAAGTCGCCGCTGCGCTGTAAGTTAGGGCCCGGGGTGAGGGGCAGAAGCCGAGAAGCCCCCACCTCCGACCCCCCAGATCCTGGACGCCTTCGGGCTCCACCGGCCTCCCCTCTGCTCGCCCCTACCTGAGCCTTCCCTTCCGTCTGTTCGCCCAGTCCCCTCCCCCTCTTTGCATTAACTCTTTCCTGAGGCGCTGACCCCTCCCTCAGGGCCCTCCCCTTACCCCCAGCTTCCTCCCCTGGCTGCTGGCCAGGGGAAGAACGTGGCTATCGCTTGGGGCCCCCCCAAACAGCCCGGCGTAGGTCTGAGACTCCCCGGGGTGACCCCCACGCCCACCCTCCGGAGCCTTGGGACTTATTGAAAAGCCGGAGAGCAAAGGGCAGGGGCTGGAACTTGGGTCGGCCGCAGCCGGACTGGGGCCGCTCGCCCAGCACCTCCCCCAGACCGCCAGGCACTGAAACCAGCACCGAAGCGGCGGCACGCCCCCCTCCTCCATTTCCAGACTCTGGGCTTCAGATGTAGGGAGGAAGGCAAGCACCGAAGTTTGGGGGAAGGATTGGGGTGGGGGGAGAAATGAGATAAAGGTGTGTACGTGTGGGAGTGAGGGACAGGGAGTTCTGCCAGGAAGAACAGTGAAGACTTTTCTTCTGCTACACAGTCTTCATTATGTTGAAAGACTGGGGATCCTTAACCTTGAGCCACATATTTGGGCACTTAATTACACTCTAGTCTGTATTGCTCTTTTATTGTTCTTAGTATGAAAGTAAGGGCTGCCCCAGTCATCAAAACATAATTAGCTCCCTGAGAGCAGGGTACTATTATGTTAGGCAATGAATAGTTAACAGTTAACAGCAATGTGCTTAAGCTGTTTAGACAAACCAAAGGGGGTGAGGCTACTACAAAAACAAATATAACAAGCCTTTCGCATCTAGTTATCCTAGAGAGAAATTAATAATAATAATAAACCTACTAGGATGGGTTAAGGATACTAAGTTAAATAAAAAAATGAAGCATACCAAAGCTAGTGCTGTTGTCCAAGAGCCCCCAGGGAGGCCACACAATCTAACGTATTGTGAGAAAAGTCCAGGACCCAGGTCATGCTCCACATTGTACAAACCCCCTACCTTCTTCCAGGCCAACAACTAAGGAAAGGCAGGAATAACTGGCTTTAACAACAGGAAATGCAATCTTAGTGAGAATCAGAGCTACAGGGATGGGAAAACAGGAGCAGGAAAAATATGTTCATGCCCTAGAAATTGATTATGCAAAGTAGTGGGAAAAAAATAGGAAAGCAGACAAAGATTTTACCTTTTCTCTCCTCCAATTTCTTGATGAGGCCCTAGAGTAAAGAGGGTGAACTAAAAATCCCCACTGCTTAGCTAGGCAGCAGTGCTAGTACAGTAATCCCACCACTCAGGAGGCTGAGGCAGATATATGATGACTTACAGGCCAGCCTGGGCCACAGTGCAAAATAAAAAAAAACAGAAACAAAACTGCTGTTGCTTACAATCTCAAAAATCTACCATCTACACACTACCCAAATTGACTTAATTCTGAACCCAAATTTAGGTCCTCATTATACCTGGACATAAAACTTTTGCTTTTTTTGGTTGAAGCTAACTTGTGCATGTTTCCCAAACACAATAATCACTTGGGTAAAAATTTTCTGCCATATGTCTCTAATGTGTCTGGGGGAAAAAAATCTCTTTTATATGAAATTGTTAATTTTGCGAGCAGTTCTGTCTAGAATGACCTTCCTACCTTTCATATACAGTTCAGGTTTCAGTACCTTACATCTATCTGCACTTAAAAAGAATCCAATCTCCAAGTTAATAAAATTGCTTTTAGTGTGAGTCTGAACAGTACTAAAAACAGTCTGAAACTTAACTTTAGCCAACAGCATTACTGGACTAGGTCTGTATAGTGTTCCAAGATAGGTTGCATTTTCTTAATTCTCTACTTGTTGAGTTCAAAAACTGTTTTTGAGTGCTCTCTAATCTTAAAGCACCTAATCTAATCTTAAAGCACCTAGAAACAACCCTGAAATTGGTCACAGTTTATTCTCATTATTTGAAGATCTTAAGTTTGCAAATTCAGTTCATATTTCTTTTAACCCCAAAGTCCATACTTATAGTGCTTTAATTGGTTTCCCAGTGTACTCATTCCCAGATGAGACAGAACAGTGTGATGCTCAGTCTTCTTTGGAACTCTGAGCTACATCACCATCCAGACCCTTTGCTTTGTTTCACCCTCATAAACCCTGTTCCTTTCAATGTTTTGTTTCCATGATTTAATGTCGTTCCCCCCCTCCCCGACTCCGTGCTTTTTGGTGATTTTGCTCCTTAAAATGATGCCCAAAGGTAGTGCCAAAGTGTAGTCTTTCTAAAGCAAAAGAAACCTTTATAGAGAAAAACTCTTTTAAATGAACTTGTCACAAGTTTCAGTATTTCCTTATTCAAGATCAGCAGTAGCTGGGTGCCGGTGGCTCACACCAGTAATCCTAGCTACTCAGGAGGCTGAGATCTGAGGATTGAGGTTCAAAGCCAGCCCAGGCAGGAAAAGTCCGTGAGTCTCTTATCTCCAATAAACCAATAGAAAACCAGAAGTGGTACTATAGCTCAAGTGGTAGAGCAGTAGCCTTGAGCTGAAGAGGAGGGACAATGTCCAGGCCCAGAGTTCATGCCCCAAGATGGACAAAAAAAAGAAAAAAAATTAGCAATGACTGCAAAATCCAACCACCCTAATAATGAGAACTGTATGTCCTTGCAAATAACAAGAGGTGCTGGATTGATTACTACCCTCAGAGGACATATATCTCTATGTATATTTATATATAACTTCTTTGTTCAAAGAAAAACTTTTGTTATTTCAGCTTAGGCTAAATGACATTCAGTTTTGGCCTAAACTTATCAATCTCCCTTGATTTTCTTTTTTCACTGGGAGGTAGTAGAACTAGAAGGTAGTCATGAGTATCTGGTTTACTTGCAAGTTCTTCATACAAGCCTATAAATTAGGCCCAATTACAGTGGAGTACACACTTGGGAAGGTTTTCAAGTTTTTGCTAGTTTGGGCTATACAGTGAGATTTCCACCTCATACAAAGAGACTCAAGAAGCCTGTAGATGAATTGGCACTCAGATATATACATCTTTTTTTTTTGTTTTTAGTTTGGAAAGAATGTGCTGAAGTTTTCTAAGTATCCCATGAACCTACACAAGTCTGGCATCCTAGTTTTGGATTATGAAACCGAGAATAGGCATTAGAACTAGGTGACCAACAGCAGGACAACCACTGAAGGTCAGATGAAACAGCATTCATAGCTTTCATTTCAAACTCAAACTCCCCAGTGAGGTCTCACAAAAAACTCCTTTCCCTAGGGCACTACAGGCCGATTTCAGCAGTGAATGATAAAATAGACAATCAAGTAACTGTTCTACTAAGGGAGAAGTCTCAGGGCTTCCAAAAGTGTCCTTCACCCACTTCCACAACCCAGGGTTTTAGATAGCCTAGAGGTGTTTTGGGACTTGTTGTTTCTCGCTTTTGGTTGTTGTTTTCTTTTTTCTTTTAGTTTTTCTGGAATAAGAAAATCAATGGGAGAGCTTGGGGGCAGATCGATAAAAGCTAACAAATTCAGGGAAAGATTGTTTGAATTTGTTTAGGAATGGAATGTAGTTAAATAGCTCTCCAAGAGGACAGGATTTAGACCAGGTCTACAGTATTCCCAGGACTGCAGATGCTGAGGCAAGAGTTCAAGGCCTACCTGAAAAACCAAAAAAAAAAAAAAAAGGGAGGGAATTTAAACTGACCTTGGATGGAGGGTGAAGCTCAGAAACTCCCTCTGGTTCTCTGCTGGGAACCAGGATACAAAGCCTTTCCCACAGGTCATCAGTAGCTAAAGCAAACTTGAAGGAAAGGAAAGCAGCATTTAGAGTTAAGCCAATGTGAAATATTACCTGAGCAAGGATTCTCTCATTTCTACTTCCTGCCTAGTGATTGCAATCATACGTAGGCCTTGTTTTCTGAATAATGGGTACAGAAGGTAAGATTTTCCTAATTACCTTTGGAAATCTCAAAACCTTTGAATCATTGGCAGCTTTTGGAGGGAGAGTGGTATGATCCATAGATTTTGTTCATATTAAAAGATGCTTAGTACTAGTGGTTCACACCTGTAATCCTACTCAGCAGACTTTAGACCTAAGGATGGAGGTTCCTAGCCAACCTTGGCATGAAAATCCCAGATATTCTTATCTACAAGCAACAACAACAACAACAACACCTAGAGCTGTGGCTCAAAGTGATACAGCACTAGCCTTGAGCAAAAGAAGCTCAGGAACAGTGCCAGTCCAGGAAGAGTGCCAGTCCTTAGTTCAAGACACACACACACACACACACACACACACACACACACACACACACACACACACACACACACACACACACACACACACACCTGTTGTACAGTGCTAGTCCTTAGTTCAAGACACACACACACCTGTTGTTTGCAAATCTTTGTATACTTACCACATTTACATTTGTTCAAAGTCAGAACCAACTCCTAAACATTCTTAATAGGATGAATTACATCTGAGTATTACTGAAGACAAAAGCTGAAGAAGAGATGGATTAGAAAGGAGAGAGACACACACAATTTTAGAACAAAACAAGTATATTTCTATTGGACTACCTGATACAGAAGATAGCATGGTATAGATGGATAGTATGAATGACAAATAATACAAATATATTTTATTTGAAATAAACAAAAATGCTTACATAGCTTTCACTGAGAAACAAACTGTTGCTTGACTGTATTACAGAGCAAAAACAAAGCTGAAGCACAAACACCCTTCTGTTTTGACAATTATTTGGAGACAGGTAGGAAGACACTACTTGGTTTTTAAAAAACTGACCTTCCTTAAGGCCTGGTCATAGAAGTGTAAACAATGTAAATGAATCCACCATTACCAGTTGTCATTATCATATCTATGTTACCTGCATATTCTGAGATCATAAACATACCTGCCAATATACCTGGGAAGGGTTGCTTATCACAGTTACATGAGTTCTTGGCAGGCTGGATCAAGGAAGAATAATTTGGAACAAGTTTTACACCTATTTAGAAGAAAACACTAGTATTCCCTTAAATAACAGGTAATAATAGAAAGATACTGCCTGGAAGTTATCCTTTTCACTTTGGTTCATTTTTAGTTTCTGTGATTTACATAGTTGTCTGTTTCATTTGCTTATATTACAATCCTGCCACAAAATCTTAAAGCACAAGATACCTATTATTCATTCCTTCAACATCTATGTTTTTCAAGTTTCATACTCTACTACATCCACAATATGTCAGCAGTTCTTGGAGAGGAAACAAAAATATAAATGGGCAGAACTTGCCTAAAAATGTAGATGTTTCTAACTACAATGCTGCTTAATGAGAAGACAATGCAAGAATGAAAAAAAAGCAAATGTTCATGTGTAAGGAATGTGGTTCAACTCTTTGGATTTAAAAATAAGATCCCCAGAGAAGCCAAGTATCATGGAATTTCTAGAAAATTTCCTCTGCGCACCCCCACAACCTATAGACCTGAAAAGTCTAAGCTTCTGCAAACTACATTTGTGAGATGTTATAGGTGATGATCTAAGCAGAGGGAGAAGGATGAATGTGTCTTCCATTTAGCTAATTTGTAGCATAGCCTCTTCAGCTGTTGGTGGATCAGTAAAAACTACTGCAGGTACCAGAAGTGCTTTGAAGAATAGGGGTTAAAAACAACAACAAAACCCCTACTGACCATATTTTCTGTTTAAATCAATAACAGGAATTCATGGCTAGGAAAATTTTCTAAACTGTAAAATGACTCCAGGATAGATCTCTCCATTAAATGTAGCAAGGAGGGGGGGAAAAAAAAGATTTACACTAGTAGATATAGTGATAACAGAGAACTACAAGGTAGAGAACACAAAAAAAAATACCAAGACAATGCTATAGGTTCAACAGTATTCCATGAGGCTAGAAAATCAGTTAACTTTGAAAGCCCTAGCAAAATATCACTCTTGTTTATAAATCACTTATTTATCATATGACCACGTTGAATCCTTTTCCTTCCACACACTGAAGAATCCTATAGTCAGCTTTTAAGCATTCTGCATTTCTTTGCCAATCTTGTAGCTGAGTATCTTGTTCCAGTCGATTTTGGTGCGGGTAACTGGGAGTTGCCGGCGCAAGGCCTTGAATGTGGTATCTGACATTGTTTGATAGTTTTCACTAATTGCTGTCTGCAACAAATAATTAAAGATGAGTTGCATGAACAGAAATAGAGTTGGTGGTGAATATGAAAACCTATATATATAACCCTACAGAGAAAGGACATGCTACAAAGGACATTTCTATTTAGTTTCTATTGAACTCCTTTCAAAAGTGAAGAAAACCAAGAAAGTTAACTGTATTGCTAAAACTAGCATAAATCTAAATCCTCAACTGTAAGCAGATTGTCAAATTACAATGTGTATAGTTTCCACACTTTAGTAATTTTAGTATTTAGCATTTTAGTAAAGGACACAGGTCTAATGGTATATGTTAAGAGCAGAATAATCAAGTATTGGAGCCAGAGAAATTAGGGCCACATCTTCTTACCTGATACTCATTTTCTGCACTCTCTATGATTTTAATAAAGTCCTTGGCAGTTTGGATTTCATTCTAATGAAGGAAGAGGAGAAAGAAAGAAACAATTTTTAAAATGTTAAGCAGAAAACAAAAAAAATGCTGAAAAGTCCATCCATACTGACATTTATATAACTTCTAGTTTACCAAGTGTTCACAAGTATAGTAGCTCTTTTGATCCTTATAACATAGAATCATCTTCACTTTGCAGATGAAAACAGAATCCTCCTACATGACATGACCAGATCAAATTTAACAACCTTTCTATGATAAAGATGGAATCCAAATAAAGGTTTTCTCTAAAAAAATCAATACTCTTTCCATTCTACCACTGGATACCTAGAAGTCATTATCAATAAGTGTTGAAATGCTGATGACTTGAAAATATTCCTAGCTTAAGATGTTATAAAACAAGCCAATTTTTTTTTTTGGTTGGGCCACTTCTAGGGCTTCAACTCAGATCCTGGATGCTGTCCTTTAGACTCTTTATCACCAATTAATCACAGAAAAAGCCAGGAATGGCGCTATGGCTCAAGTGGTAGAGCACTAGCATTGAGCAAAAAACAAGCTCATGGACAGTGACCAGAGTTCAAGCCTCAGGACCAGAAAAAGCAAAACAAAACAAAACAAAAAACTATCAGGTACTTTTCTGCTAGGTATGCTTCAAACAATGATCCTCAGATCTTAGCCTCCTCTGTAGCTGGTATTGCAAACCAACAACACCTAGGAACTTAAGAGTCTCATGAGCTTTCCTGCCTGGGCTAGCTTTGAACTACAATCCTCAGATCTCAACCTCCTGAGTAAGATTACACGTGTGAGCCATCGGCACCCAGCAAACTTTTTTAATTTACAGAAGTATGTGTGTAGTGCCACATACACCACTTTTAATATTTAATAATGTGAGCATTACTAAATATAATATACATAAATAAAAGCTATTTGGTAGTACTCAACACCTTCTACAAATACAAGGAAAGAAGTTTTTAAAAAGAATTAAATAGCAAGAATTAGAAAACAAATTATGGCCCTTCTGTCAAGGTAAAGAACACAACACTGACTGAATACTACTAAAAGTGTTGTTTCTCTAATGATATGAATATAGCCTTACAGAATTTAGTTTGACCTTCCATTCTCCTGTTATTTACTGACTATAGGTATTGCTGTTCTTGAGTAAATTTTACAATCAAGAAAAAGACACAGCAGGAAAGGTAACAACATTTTTCTTAAAGTCATAATCACTCTTAAGACAAAGTGTAAACTAGTACAATCAGTTGGTAGTAAGATGCACTCAAAAAGCTGCCAAAATTAAATAGCAACACTCAGGTAAAACACTCTTTATTCTCTCCCACAGGTACTGGGGGTTTGAACTCAGGGAATTATGCTTGCTAGATAGGCACTCTACCACTGAGCCACTACCCCAGCTCCCAAACTAATTTCTTCAAGAAAAACAAGACACAAGTATAACATAAAATACTGCATACTCACAGAAACAGTTACTGAATCTTGTACATCTTTATGACTAACCAACTGAACATTGCCATCTTCATAATAGTGAACCTGTATTGAGACAATATTTGAGCAATTTTATGTATAGTTCATATAAAAACCTATCATTGAGGGCACAAATTCCTGCTTTAAGTTTTTCTTAATTAGTAAAACTTTTGTTATTTTTTGAAACAAATTCTCACATGCATCCTACACTGGCTTCCAAATTTATTTATTTTTCCATTGGTGTTGGTACTGGGCTTGAACTCAGGGCCTGGATACTGTCCCTTAGCTTTTGACTTTGTGTTTTTTTAACTGTATTTTTTGTCTTTTCTTTTTTGGTACTGGGATCGTACCCAGGACGTTGCACTTGCTAGGCAAGTGCTTTGCCACTGAGCTACATTCTAGCCCTAGTTTTTGACTTTGAACCATGATTCTCAGATACCAGTCTTCTGAGTAGCTAGGATTAAAGGCATGAACCACCAATGCCCAGCCAGGCCTTAACCTTCTGAGGGCTTGAAATCAGACTTGTGCCACTATACTTGGTTGAAGTACATATATACTTTTTCTTCTCTCTGTCTCTATTTTTCAATATGAAGGAATCAAACCTAGAACCTTACATATTGTTAGGCAAGCGTTCTACCACTTAGTAATAACATAATCATATGAAAATTCACAGTACTAATTAGAATTCACAGAATACTTTAGTTTATTAAGTCTAGTAATTGCTTATTAGGTGCTAATTACATCAAGGCACTGTGCTAAACATTGTAAATAGAAAAATAAGATTTTACTCCTAGCCATCTTAAAATAATTAAATGATGGGGTTTTTTGTTGTTTTTTTAGCATTATTGGGGGTCTTAACTCATGGTCAGGTTCTCTGGTACTTGAGCCACATCCCTAATCCCTTTTGCATTAGTTATTTTTTCAGATAAGTGTCTCACTCATGCTTCTGTCTCAGCCAGGTAAGGACTGAGATCCTTCTACCTGAGAAGCTAGAATTGCAGATGAGGGCAACCCTTGAATATGAGTTTTTTCTCTGTGAAAAGCAAGGGTACTTTTTTCTGTTTGTTTTTAGTGGTTCTGAATTTGAATAGTACATTGGCCTCAGACCTCCATTGCCCCAATCTTTACTTCCTACATAAAGCTAGGATTAAAGTTTGAGCCACTGTACCTAGCCAAAGAATTTTAATGGATCTCAATATCTGTTTCTCTCCATATGCACTAATATTAACATTGATAAATAGATTTGCTCAAATACAAGACAAACTTAACTGAGAGCTAAAGGCAGGACTAAAAAGATTTTATTGATGAATTTAGACTGTAAATAAAGCATTTTGGGGGCTAAGGATGTAGCTCAATGGTAAAGTATTTGTCTAGCACATTTGAGACCTTAGGTTCAATCCCCAGAACCACAGAGCAAAAAAAAAAAAAAAAAAAGTTTTGAAGACAAGGTAAAGTGAAGTGTTATAATTAAAAAAAACCAAAAAGCAAAAAACAAACTAGCCAGGCACCGGTGGCTCACACCTATAATCCTAGCTACTTAGGAGGCTGAGATCTGAGCATCTTGGTTCAAAGCCAGCCCAGGCAGGCAAGTCCTTGAGACTCTTATCTCTAATTAACCACTAGAAAACCAGAAGTGGCGCTGTGGCTCAAGCAGTAGAGTGCTCACCTTGAGCTGAAGAGTGCAGGGACAGTACCTAAGTCTAGAGTTCAAGCCCCACGACCGACCGACCAAAAAAAAAAAAAAAAACTAGCAAGAAGGAAGAGTATACAAGATACAAAACTGTAACATTCAGGAAGTTCTGGCAACTTAAAAGATAGGTTCAGTTATCTTAGTATGACTACAAACTGGCTAAACAGAATAGAATGACTGTTCATTTGAACAGTCTTGAATACAGTAATACCACCTAAGTGGATAAGCTCTCTACCTGAGCACAGTATCTAGCCTTGGGATGAGGAATATGAGAATGAAGTATAATTGGTTTAGTTGAAAGAACAAAGACCTCACTGCAAATGAATGTGGAAAGAAAGATGTCTGGAGACACTTAGGAAATAAAGAACTATAAAGAACAAAGCTCTTTATAAATCAAATTAGAATTCAATTTATCCTCTTACAGATGATAACAGTTAATTCAGATAATGGCATTTCCTTCATACACTACAGTCTCACTGTTATGTCCTTGCAAAATTCTTACATTGAACCTTATATCCACAGTGACATTATCAACACGTAGGACATCATAGGGCTCCATCCTTAAAAAAAAAGCCTGAATGAGTTCCCTTTCTGTGTTTGGGCCTTATGAGGCAATGTTCGCCCTCTGCACTGTGAGGATCAGGCAAGAAAGCAACATCTTCAGTCATACTAAGTTGCTGAATGAGTTGGCACTTTGAACTTGGATGTTAGCCTCCAAAATGAGAGCAATACAATTCTGTTGCTTATGAATTACTTAGTCAGGTATTTTGTTGAGCAGATTCAGCTACCTTGGTCCACTTATCAGGTGAAGGTTCAGCAATGAGATAATGAGCTTTTACACACACACACACACTTTGTCTATCTTGGCCCACTTCAGGTGAAGGGTCAGCAATGAGATGAGCTCACACACACACACACACACACACACACACACACGGTGAAGGGTCAGCAATGAGAGAGATAATGAGCTTTTACACACACACACACACTTTGTCTATCTTGGCCCACTTCAGGTGAAGGGTCAGCAATGAGATGAGCTCACACACACACACACACACACACACACACACTTTGTCCACTGCAGAGAACCAAACCCATGCTTCACTCATATTAGGAAAGCTCTCTTCCACTGAGCTACATCACCAGCCCAATTTTTGGAAATTGATTTCTAATTAATTTTTTTGCTTAAGCAAAAAAACTGAAGACAGGTGCAGTAACCTTTACTATTACAGCTATTATTTATTAAGCCCTACAATGTGTTAGAAACTATGCATAATATTTTATTCATTATTTATTTTACTTAGTCTTTACAAAATGCTATAAGCTAGGGACTACTATTAACTCTATGTTACAGCTGAAGCTTGAGGTATTTTAGTAACTTCATGTTCACATATGTAGAAAGACAAGTTGCAAGCTGAGCCGGGCACTGGTGGCTCACTCCTGTAATCCTAATCAGGAGGCTGAGATCTGAGAAGCCTGGCAGTCTGAGACTTTTTATTTATTTATTTTTTTTCCCGGTCGTGGGGCCTGAGCTCTGGGCCTGGGCACTGTCCCTCAGCTCTTCAGCTCAAGGCTAGCGCTCTACCACTTGAGCCACAGCACCACTTCCAGCTTTTTTCTTTTTGCTTATGTGGTGCTAAGGAATTGAACCCAGGGCCTCATGCATTCAAGCCAAGTGCTCTACCACTGAGCCACCTTTCCAGCCCCAGTCTGAGACTCTTATCTCCAATTAGCCACCAAAAAAGTAGAAGGGAGCTGTGTCTCAAAGTGGTAGAGTGCTAGCTACCCTTGAGCAAAAGAGCTCAGGGATAGCACCCAGGCTCTGAGTTCAAGTCTATCACCAACGAAGAAGAAAGAAGAAGAAAAGAAAAACAAGAAGGA
Organism: Dipodomys ordii; assembly: GCF_000151885.1. Lineage (NCBI taxonomy): Eukaryota > Metazoa > Chordata > Mammalia > Rodentia > Heteromyidae > Dipodomys > Dipodomys ordii. The sequence goes on along the minus strand of NW_012267294.1, from coordinate 1,532,814 downwards.
GGAAGAGGAGGAGGAAGAGGAGGAGGATGAGGAGGAAGAAAAGGAGGAGAGGGGAGAGGGGAAGAGGAAAATGAGGGAGGGGAAGGGAGGATTTGAATTAGGTCAAAAGAACTAAAACCTCATCAAACATGCATTAGGAAGGAGTGACATTAATCAAGACAAACCGTACTCATAAACTAACATGGAAAATTAAAACTCCTTTATACAACTCCTTAAAGATAATTTATTTTATTTTATTTTTATTTATTTATTTTTTTCCAGGGCTGAGGACCGAACCCAGGGCCTTGCATGCGCCGGGCGGGCGCCCTTCTGCTGGGCTAAACCTCCCAGCCCCAAGATAATTTTTTTTTAATGTTAAAAAGATCCAAGTTTTGGTGGCTTATGCCTATAGTCCTTGCTACTCAGGACACCTAGATCTGAGACTCTTATCTCCAATTAACTACCAAAAAAGCAGGCAGTGGAGCTGTAGCTCAAGTGGTAGAGTGCTAGCCTTGCACAAAAATGCTCAGGGACAGTCCTCATGCCCTGAGTTGAGCAATGCATGCTTGCATGCTTGCACACGCGCACGCACACACGCACATACACACACACACACGCACGCACGCACGCACAGAGAATTCTATCATGGGGAAAAAGAACATACATTATACTTCTCAATGAGATGACTGGGGATGCTACTTTGATCCAAGTAGAAAGAAAAGTAAAAATTTTTTAAATGATATTCAGAAAAGTATAAACTAAACAGGGTATTCAGGGTCTTATGCACGCTAGGTAAGCAATGTACTAGTCCTTATTTCTAATATCAAAGCAAAGATAACTTGCATCTTTATTTTATATTTTGTCGGTCATGGGGCTTGAACTCTGGGCTTGGGTGCTGTCCCTGTGCTCTTCAGCTCAAGGCAAGTGCTCTACCGCTTGAGTCTCAGCACCACTTCCAATTTTCTGGTGGTTTATTGGAGATAAGAGTTCCTCGGACTTTCCTGCCCAGGCTGGCTTTGAACCATGATCCTCAGATCTCAGCCTCCTGAGTAGCTAGGATTACAGGTGTGAGCCACAGGCGTCCGGCAACAGCTTTATTTTAAAATGTGAAGGTTTTTTAGTTGGGGCTTGAACTTAGGGCCTGGGCATTGTCCCTGAGCCTCTTTGTGCTTAAGGCTAGCTAAGGCTAGCTCTCTACCACTTGAGCCACAGCACTACTTTCACTTTTTCTGAGTAGTCTATTGGAGATTTGGAGATAAAGAGTCTCACAGATTTCCTGCCCAGTCTGCCTCTGTAATGAACCAGGATCCTCATATCTCAGCTTCCAGAGTAGGCGTGAGACATGGGAGCCTTGCTTAAAATGTGAAGTTTTAACCATTATCCATTCCATCCTGGAATCTTACCTGAATCTTCAGCACTCCAACCACCTGGGCTGTAGGTGGTGTGATTGTGAACTTCCACTCTGATCTCCAACGACCATTCCTATTAAAATACACACATATACAATGCTGCAGAATCAGTAATAGGCACAAGAAAGGTAAACTGTCAGAAGCAGATAGGTTAGAAAAAGGAAGAAAACGACAAATTCACTTCCAATTTGATAAACCTAAGACTTGGTCTATTCAAGTATAAGTCTGGATCCAAATGGGTTAGTTAAACATAACCTTTACTAAGCTATCTGTATTATCACTTATCCTTCATTCCTTTTGAAGGCGAACTGTGCCTTTTCTAAATAGGATTGATAGCTTGCTTTGGTTGCAGTTATGTAACTAAACATTATTAACCCTATACCAGAGTAAAACAGACTTTTAGGTAGACAACTTAGTAATGATTTGTCAGTCAATATAATGGGATTTTAAAGATATAATAAAATCTTGGAAAGAATCTAAACAATGGTTCAATCTCACATTTTATAGAGAACTAAAGTCTCCAGGTCAATTAATCTATCCCAACAGTTAAGATTAAAAACCAGACTTTGTTTACAAAATAAATTAGAAAAAGGAAAAGAACATTCATTTCTTACCAGAAGTTTTTAGGCTGAAACTGGTGGCTTTCAATACATGCAATTATAGTCTGTTGCCCATCTATAGTTTTAGCATAAACCTATTGTTTGGGAAAAACATATTTAATTTAAACAACAACTTATAAAAGCAGTGTACTAAATACTGAGGGGACAAAGAATATGACATAATAGTATTCTTGGAACATGAACACAAAGCTGAATATTGTGAGTTCTAGCTGAATACTATGGTTCAATGAATGCAGAGGGAAATACTATTTCTGGCATGGAGTAGGGAGGTGCCACTTAGCCTGGACTTTATGAAAACATCCTGATCTGAGGCTGAGGACAAAGAACAACAAATTCAGGCAAGAAACAAAGAAATTGTTAAGGGAATGGAAATTAGTTCTGTTAGGCGGGAGGACACAAAAAAGGAGCATGATTATATAGTAGAAGAACTTAAAGTTGACTTTACGGACAGACGCTGGTGGCTCACGCCTGTAATCCTAGCTACTAGGAAGGCTGAGATCTGAGGATCATATTTGAAGACAGACCAGGCAGAAAAGTCCCCATGGGACTCTTCTTAAATTAACCACTCAAAAACCGGAAGTAGTGCTGTGTCTCAAGTGGTTGAGTGTTAGCCTTGAGCTCAGGGACAATGCCCAGGCACTGAGTTCAAGGACCCTCTTCCCCCCAAAAAAGTTGAGTTTATTTTACCAAAACCAAACAGAAATTTAAAAGACCAGAAGAATTGTTATTTTTGAGAACAGTCACTATTGATGTGCACACGATAAAATGGAAAAAAAGTTGAAGGTTGATTAGGGGTGACATTAATCTAGACAATAATCTGTGTTGGTATCAATGGTAATGGGGGAAAAAAAAGAAACAGTTTCAGACAAGATACGGAAATACCATGAGAAGTCTAGAGCTGGAAATGTAGTTCAGTAGTAGAAGCACTTGCCTAGAATGTGCTGAGGTCATAGATTTAATCCCGAGCAAAATAAAACAAATCAAAAGTTGAGCAATATGCTGCAATTGAAGAGCAAAGGGAAGAAGTCAAAATATTTGCACACTTGAATGTCTTGGAAAGACATTAATCTATCCCAACAGGTATCATTTACTAATTGAGAAATGCTTATCGAAATGTCTAGTTAGAAACACCAGCTCTTACAGTGGGAGATGTGAATGAAAACAGTCACCCAGGGAAAACACAGAAAAGAAGTAGTGCTTTATAGTTCACACACACAAAAATATATTTTTTTGGTAGTGGGGCTTGAACTCTGGGCCTGGGTGCTGTCTCTGAGCTCTTCAGCTCAAGGCTAGCGCTCTAGCACTTGAGCCACAGTGCCACTTCCTGTTTTCTGGTGGTTTCTTCTGGTTTCTGGTTCGCCTGGCACAAAACGTTTGTTTTTACAAATCTGGTTTAAAAACATGTCAGGTGCTGGTGGCTCACACCTCTAATCTTAGCTATTCAGGAGGCTGAGAAATGAGGATAGCAGTTCAAAGCCAGCCTGGGCAGGAAAGTCCACGAGACTCTTATCTCCAATTAACCAACAAAAAACCAGAAGTGGTGCTGTGGCTCAAGCGGGAGAGCACTCACCTTGAGCTGAAGAGCTCAGGGACAGCGCCTGGGCCAGAGTTCAAGCCCCAAGACCGACAAAACAAAAAACAAAACAACAATATGTTACCATCTACTGATGACAGAGCTAAGGTTCAGAATTCTTGCTCAAGGTTGGTTATTCAAGAGAATATATGCTTGAAAGTGAAACACAAACCTGTTGTTATCTTTCTTTTTTTTTTTTGGGTCCGGTCGTGGAGCCTGAACTCTGGGCCTGGGCGCTGTCCCTCAGCTCTTCAGCTCAAGGCTAGCGCTCTACCACTTGAGCCACAGCGCCACTTCCAGCTTTTTTCTTTTTGCTTATGTGGTGCTGAGGAATCGAACCCAGGGCCTCAGGCATGCAAGGCAAGCGCTCTACCACTGAGCCACCTTCCCAGCCCCAAACCTGTTGTTTTCTGATAGAAATCTATGTTACTTTTGATTAAATGGACTAGTCCTTCTGAGACAGAGATATATAGCCTTGGGGTATGCCTAAGTTTAGAAAGATAGGGGAGATGAAAAGAAATAACTACAGAGAGTAAGAGGACTTGAAGTGTTAATAAGCAGTCTTAGCAAAAGATATTTTTTTTTTGGGGGGGAGGGAAGGGATGGTAGGGGAAAGACAGAGGAGGAGGTAACCATGCTCAATAGGAAATGCAAGCCAGGCGTCGGTGGCTCATGCCTGTAATCCTAGCTACTCAGGAGGCTGAGATCTGAGGATCGAGGTTCAAAGCCAGCCCGGGCAGGAAAGTCCGTGAAACTCTTTAATAAGCCACCAGAAAACTGGAAGTGGTGCTCACTTGGTAGAGCGCTAGCCTTGAGCTGAAGAGTTGAGGGACAGAGCTCAGGCCCAGAGTTCAAGCCCATGACCGACAAAATAAAAAAGGAAATGTACTCATTACTTTGCTCATGTAACTGTAACCCCTCTGTACAGTATTCTTACAATAAAAAACATATAACAACAACAAAAAAAGATCTTTTTTAAAAGTAGCTAGTTGGATTCTGTAAAATTCAGTAACAAAGCCAGGTATGGTGGTACAGGCCTATAATCCCAGCATGGCAGACAGAGTTTGAGATCAATTTGGATTATTTAGCAAGACCAAACAAAACAAATAAAAAACTAGGAACTGTAATCTGGAGAAACTGACATAGGAGGATCACCATTTGAGGCTTCCTTATTTAAAAAGTTCACTAGAGGGGCTGGGAAGGTGGCTCAGTGGTAGAGTGCTTGCCTTGCATGCTTGAGGCCCTGGGTTCAATTCCTCAGCACCACATAAGCAAAAAGAAAAAAGCTGGAAGTGGCGCTGTGGCTCAAGTGGTAGAGTGCTAACCTTGAGCTGAGGGACAGCGCCAAGGCCCAGAGTTCAGGCCCCACGACCGGACCCCCCCCCCAAAAAAAAGTTCACTAGACCCATTTTTTACTAATTGCTAGACTTGATTATATATGCCTATCATCCAGTGAAAAGTATAAAATAGACAGATTGGAATCTAGGAGAGTAGCTTGAAAGGAATTGAGATTTTATCTCAAAAATAATCAGTACAGTTGGTAGCTTATAATATCCTAGCTACTCAGTAGGCTGCGATCTGGAAGACCGTGATTTGAGGCTGGCCTAGGCAGTAAAGTCCGTAAGACTCTGTCTCCAAAATAAGCAGCAAAAAGCCAGGCTGAAAAAGTGGCTCAACTTCAGAGCACTAGCCCAGGAAGAAAGCCAAGCTAGCTTGAGGCCCTGAGTTCAAACCCCAATATTACTCCTCTGGAAAAAAAAAAAAATCAAAGAACAATGCAAAGCTGGGTGCCGCTGAAACACTTGTAATCCCAGCTACTGAGATCTCAGGATCTAAGTTCAAAGTCATTGCGGGAAGACAAATCTGAAGAAGTCTAACCTCCAATTAACCAGAAAAAAAAACTTCAAGTGAAGGTACAGATTGAGTGGTAGAACACCAGGCATAAGTGAAAAAGCCAAACAGAGCAAGCGGCCCTAAGTTAAAGCCTCAATACTGACACACATGCATGCACGTATGCATGCACACCCACACTCTCCCACCCCCACTGAAAATAAAAGCAGGTATAGCTCAGTGGTAGAGTGCAAGGCCCTGTAAACAAACAGCTATCAACATGGGCAATAGCTTTCCTAAAAATTTCAATTTATGATTTCCCCCACACACACATCTAAGCTAAAGACCTTTTCTTTCTTTTCAGAGATAGGGATTTGTTATGCTGCCTAGAATGGTCTGAAACCTTGGGGTTAAGTGATCCTCCCACCTTAGCCTATCAAGCAGCTTTAACTACAGGCCTGTGTCATCATGTCCAGATCACAAGGCCTTTAAAACTTTTTGATAGGTATAAGTTGATTTTGCATAAAAAAAGAAATGTAAAATAGAATACTCTTGAGATCTAAAATTATTATGCATTGTGATTTTAAAAAGAAATTTTCCATGCAATTGTATGCTCTTTCCAAAAATGATTTAGGGAACAAAACAAAAAGAACATAACTAAGAAGGAAGAAGTAACAATTAATAAGCTAAAGCCTCAAAGGGAATAGGGAAATGTATGAAATAAGACATTTTCTGATATGAAAGCAGGCAGATACTTAACAGTACAGAAGCCGTTGGAATAATGATCTTTCACGTAGGCTCTTAAAGCACTGTCACAGGATTCTCTCCAAGACTTCAAACCTCCATCTACTTCCTCTGGCTGGGGGTCACTTGCTTCTTTCCGTAAGTGATCAAACTTAAAGGAAATTTTGTTCCTTGGATCTAAAAATCTGCTATTACCCAGGTCACCGTGCTCTGTTATTAGGACCTTCCAAAGAAGAATTACATATATGAATAACTCTATTAAAAAAAAGACAGCTCATCACATTTTGAAAAACAAAAAGTAAATAAAGATTATGAGGAGGAAAGTTAACTTCATTTAGCCAGATTACTTTCATATTGACTTTTCAATTAAGTCTCATTTTCACTCATAAAATTATTATATTTGTGGATAATCCAACTTATAACTGCAAATTATCCCACCTAATGATAATCGTCACTTCTTGATTTCTATCTAATGTAATGCTTAATGTCTAATGTAATACAAATGCTTTATACCTAGCTGGCGCAGGCACCAGATCCTGAACTCAGGGCCTGGGCATGTCCTTGAGATACTTTGCTCAAGGCTAGTAGTAACTTACCACTTAAGCCACAGCTCCACATTTTTTTTTTAATGTTTTATTGGAGAAAGAGCCTCAGAGACTTTCATGCCCAACCTGGCTTTGAATTGCAATCCTCAGACCTCAATCTCCTGAGTAATTAGGATTACAAGCATGAGCCACCAGCACTTTTATGTACTCTTGTATTCTTTCCTCACACATTTTATGAAACATTTCTAGAGCCACTGTACTAGCATGCAAAACAGGTAATACATTCATATAGTTCAAAAGTGAAACAAAAAAATATTAAGTGAGATATTTTTCTCAACCCATATCCCAATCAACAAATTCCCAAGTTAACTTAAGAGTAGCCTAAATTTCAATAAAAATGCTTTGTTTTCCATTAACTATGACATCTCCTTTTATTCTTAGCAAGGAGAATTAGAAACAACTTGAAAACCTGTTAAGACTCAACTCATTTCTTCTTTTACTCTTCTTGTTAGGTCTCTAAGAAAAACTACTAGTATCAGAAACAGGAAGAATTCCCTAACATAGAAACTGTACATAGGGCTGGGAAGTTGGCTCAGTGGTAGAGTGCTTGTCTCGCATACATGAGGCCCTGGGGTTCAATTCCTCAGCAGCACATAAGCAGAAAAAGCCTGAAGTGGGGCTGTGGCTCAAGTGGTAGAGTGCTAGCTGTAAGCTGAGGGGACAGTGTTCAGGCCCAGAATTCAGGCCCCACAACCACCACCAACCAAAAAAAAAAGAAAGAAAAAGAAACTGTACCTAAACTATAAAAACTAGGACATGAATTTATTCAGCACCTAATTCACCCATCTGCTTTGGTTTCTTCTCTACTACTTGGCAGAACAAGTCTGTCTAACAGGCAGTTATTACCTGATCTTCATATCCTTCTATCTTCACAGGTGTGAACTGATCCATGTTATACTGGGCAAATGCACTGTTTAGAAAAAATTTAAATAATAATTTTACCAGCTGCTGAAGTAAAATCTGTAGAAATTTTTCTCTGACATTTTACATCCAATCCACCTAAAATCTGACTTGACTAGATTCTGTAAGACTGTATTTTAGATGTCATCACTTGAAATTGCCATCATGAATAATGTTCTAATTATAATTTACCTAAGTAAAACTTCTACCTAACTTCACTGCTTCCACTCTAGTCCAATCACTACCGACTAATTAAGAATCTTGGAAGTACCATCTTGCTTTAGCCTCTGTCTCCTGATATACTGATTAAAATAATCATAGTCAGTGCCTATTATAAAATTTAAGTTTCATCATGTCATTCTATTTAGCACTCCTTTTAAAATTTATTTTTTTATTATCTGTATGTAATTGTACATACGAGTTGCCATTTAACCAAGCAGTTTAAGAATACAATGCATCTTGATCAGTATCACACCTTTCAACATTCTTGCCCAACCCTCCCAACCCACAGCACTCTCAAATAATGTCCTATCTTAGAATGACCCAGGTGCCAGTGGTTCAGACCTGTAATCCTACCAATTCAAGAGGCTGAGAACTGAGGATTACAGTTCAAAGTCAGCCAATATAGACAAGTCCCCAAAATGCTATCTCCAATTTACTAGCAAAAATTCAGGGCTGGTGGCATGGCTTGAGTGGTGGAGTACCAGAGGAGTTCAAACCCTGGAAGAAAAGAGAGAAAGAAAGAGAAAGAGAGAGAGAGAGAGAGAGAGAGACAGAGAGAGAGAAAGGAAGGAAGGAAGAAGGAAGGAAGGTGGGAGGGAAGGAGGTAAAGCAAAGGAAGAAGGGGGGAGGGAGAAAGAGGGAAGGATGAGAGAGGGAAATCCTCCTTTAACAAGAAGGTTCTCCATAAACCCAGAGTTTATAAGAATCAGAACATTTACATATAAACCTTTAATGTTAGTTCAACTAAAGCAACTGAAGCATTTAAACTATATACCAACTTCTAGTCAATCATATTTAGAAATGGGATAATAAGTTTGGAGTTGTGATCACTCTTAAATGACAGTCTACCTTCATGTACTCAAGAAATACCTTGTCACATGAAATAGAGATTTATTTTGGGTAGCTATCAAGGATAAAATTATGGCTAACATGGCAGGCAAATTAAAGAATCTGCTTTGTTTTCAAAGAATTCATTACTAAAAGTAATCAGTTTGCATAAACACCTATTACCATGATATAGAAGAGGTTCAGTCAAACAGTAGAACTGAATTAGCAAATGATAAATATTCTTTTCTATGGCAGATTCTATTTGAGTGAATCTTTAATGTGTGGTTACTTTCCTAAACAAATTATAACCAGGGCATCATTCATGATAACAATGATAATTTATAAATTACAGTGACAATTTGTAAATACTTGGTTTTCAGAATCTAGTTTCAAGAATGAGCTTCAAGCTGGTTACCGGTAGCTCAAGGCCTGTAATCCTAGCTACTCAGGAGGCTGAGATCTGAACATCACAGTTCAAAGTGAGCCCGGGTAGGAAAGTCTGTTAGACTCATCTCCAATAAACCACCAGAACACTGGAAGTGGCACTGTGGCTCAAGTGGTAGAGCACTAGCCTTGAGATGAAGAGCTGAGGGACAGAGCCCAGGCCCAGAGTTCAAGCCCCACAACTGACAAAAAAAAAAAAATGAGCTTCATGGCTGGGGATATAGTTTAATTACAGTATTTGCCTAACATATGCAAGGCTCTGTGTTTACCCTAGCAGTGCAAGGAAACAAGCATCATCACCACCACAACAAAAAACCCATTACCACCACCACCAAATGGGAAAAAAAAACATATATATATATATACACACACACACACATGTAATCTCTTGTCCAAGATGTGCTCCAAAAGGCTGGAGCTCAAAATGTGCTCCAACGAGCCTCAGCAGAAGAGCACCTGCATAGTGAGCAGTTCAAACACCAGGACCATCAAAAACAAAAACAAACAAACAAACAAACAAAAAAATGGGTTCCAGAAAAGTATCTAAATAGAGAAAAAGATTAGTATTTCCTGGGCAACAGCTCTTACAACAGCTTTCTATAGGCAAAATCTAAATCAATTATATATATATCATACCAAAATGATTTTATGATTATATTGTGCTTTACATCAAAACATCTTTCATGGGCTGGGAAGGTAGCTCAGTGGTAGAGTGCTTGCCTTGCATGCACGAGGCCCTGGGTTCAATTCCTCAGCACCACATAAGCAGAAAAAGCTGCAAGTGGTGCTTTGGCTCAAGTGGTAGAGTGCAGCCTTGAGCTGAAGAGCTGAGGGACAGCGCCCAGGCCCATAGTTCAGGCCCCACGACCGACCAAAAAAAAATCTTTCATGATGCCCATCCCACCTCTTCCTGGTCATCTTCTAATTCTGTTTCACTCTCCACAAAAACTTTGGGCCTTTTTTTTTTTTTTTTTGGTTGGTCATGGGGCTTGAACTCTGTGTCTGGGCTCTGTCCCTCAGCTCTTCAGCTCAAGGCTAGCATTCTACCACTTGAACCACAGCACCACTTCCAGTTTTCTGAGTGGTTTATTGGAGATAACAGTCTCACGGACTTTCCTGCCTGGGCTGGCTTTGAACCTTGATTCTCAGATTTCAGCTGCCTGAGTAGCTAGAATTACAGGTGTGAGCCACCAGCGCCCAGCTTACTTTGGGCCATTTGAGTAGACAGTAACTGAATGGGTAGAAGGGTACTGATTAAAAAAAAAAAGAGGATAGCAGGCCTTGAATGCTAAATAGATTTGTTTATAGATGACAAACAAAAAATCTGCCACTATACTGTTTTTGAGAACAAAGTAATTTAGACAAATGGTATTTTGCCAGGTGCTGGTGGCTCCTGCCTGTAATCCTTGCTATTAAGGAAGCTGAGATCTGAGAATCACGGTTCAAAGCCACCTGGGGCAAGAAACTTTGTGATACTCTTATCTCCAATTAACCACCAGAAAACCAGAAGTAGTGCTGTGGCTCAAGTGGTATAGTGCTTGCCTTGAGTTGAAGAGTGAGGAACAGTGCCAGACCCAGAGTTCAAGCCCCATGACCAACAACAACAACAACAAAAAAGGTATTTTGAAAGGTTAGCCTAACAGTGATAGGGAGACGTCCAATTATGCTTATCTTGTAGTTAATTCTATTCAAACACTTTCTGGACATCTGCTATCATTTTTATAATTCAGGAAACATTACCAATCCTCAGCAGCAGGGTAATATTTCTATAAACAGCAGATAAAACATAAATTCAGCTGAGCTCACAACAGTAATCCTAGTTACTCAGGAGGCTGAGATGTGAGGATGGCAGATCCAAGCCAGGGAGGAAGTCTGTGAGACTTTTATCTCTAATTAACTATTTTTTTTTTAAGCCAGAAGTAGAGCTATGGCTCAAGGACAGAACCCTGGGCCCTCAGTTCAAGCCCCAGTATTGATTGGCACCAAAAAATTTAAGTAAAAAAATCAATGTGAGGTAGAGAAGCTATAAAAGAAAACCTAATAGTTAACACTAATTTCTTCTTTAATAAGGAAAATCTGGGCAAAAACAAAAATAAATAAGATCAAATAAGCTTCAAAGATGTAAACATTTGGGGCAAATGTATTAACTCTAAGAAAAGCCAAAACCCAACACTGAGACTTAAGGTTTGAATATGAAATATCCTTCACTTCCCTGCCTGCCAACAGACTCAACATGTAAGAAGGCCCAATTCCCAGGTGGTTGTGTTATTATGGGGGATTATGCAAACTTTATGATGTATGGCCTGGCTAGAGAAAGTAAGTCACTGGGGGCATGTCTGTGGGGCTCTATCATATCTTCCTTCTGAGTTTTTCTGCTTGTCAGCCATGAGGAACATGTTCCTAACCACCTGATGTTCTGTTTTACCATCAGCCAGAATCAATGGAACCAAGGACTACATGGGCTGAAATCTTTAAGTTGTTCTCTCAGATATTTTGAAGACAGCAACAGAAAGTTAAATAACACAGTTTTTTCAGGGTACCAGTTTCTGCCACTATAGTTTAGCCAATGTTACAATAACACTGTATATGAATTTATTAAAGATACTTACTGTGCTGCCCCTTCCCTGAGGAGATTGTCATTATTAAGTAGTAGCCGAACATCTGAGGAAGAAAATGTGGGAATGTTGAGTTTGACTGATTTTTAGATTACTGGAATAGAGTTTAAAATTTAAGATTTGAGCCAGGCACTGATGGCTCACACCTGTAATCCTAACTACTAAGAGGCTGAGATCTGAGGATCACAGTTCAAAGCCAGCCCAGGCTGACAAGTTCCATGAGACCCCGCCTCCCTCACCCGGCCTCTAACCCCTTTCCTGTCCTGGGGCATGAACTCAAGGCCTGGGCACTGCCCTAAACTACTTTTGCTCATGGCCTGCACTTTACTACTTCTACCTTTTTCCATTATTAATTGGAGATAGGAGTCTCACAAACTTAACTGCCTGGGCTGGCTTCCAACTGTGATCCTCAGAGTTCAGCCTGCTGAGTAGCCAGGATTATAGGCATGAGCCACTAGTTCCCAGCCCATGAGACCCTTAGCTCTACTTAACCATCAGAAAACTGGAAGTGGAGCTATGGCTCAATGTGGTAGAATGCTAACCTTGAGCACAAAAGCTCAGGGACAGAGCCAGGCTCTGAGTTCAAGCTACAGAAAGTGTATGTACAGATATTCTAAGAATGTCAAATCACAAATGCTAATATGTACAGATTTGTACATAATTAGTTTTAATAATTCAACAACAAACGTTTAAAGAACTTCATTGCAAGAGAAAAACAGTTTGTAGAATGCTCCAGTAGTGCATATCAACAATTCTAGCATTTAGGAGGCTGAGACAGGATATCTAAAGTTCAAGACCAGACTAACCTGCATAATAAGATTTTATCTCTAAATAAAGAAAGACAGCAAATGCAATTGAAGGTCATAAATGTACTAGAATTGTGGTTCCCAAATTAGCTGTGATTTAGAATTAACTGATAAAGAACTTGATATAAAACACAGATTACCAAATTCCACCTAAGATATAACAAATGAAAAATCTGAGAGGATAATAAAACTGAATCTGTAAATTTAATGTTTCCCAGATATAGTCAGCCCCATTGGTCCTAGGATGGAACGTGTATGTGTTTTGAACTCAGGACCTAGGCACTATCCCTTGACATTTTAAAAAAGCTCAAGGCTAGTGCTCTACTACTTGAGCCATAGTTCCAGTTCTGGCCTTTTATAGGGAGAAAGGTAGGTAATTGGAGATAAGAGTCTCATAGACTTTCCTGCTTAGGCTGGCTTCAAACTGCAATCCTCAGATCTCAGCTTCTTGCTTAGCTAGGATTTCAGTTGTAAGCTAATATGGAACTTACCGAGTGAAAGTTCTGAAGAATTGAAGTTGTGACAATATTAAAGTCATAAAAGTTATTTAAAATTGTTTATTCATGTTTTTATATTAAATTCTACTTTTTCCCCTCATCTAAAGCAGGTATCCTAATTTATGGGTAAAAGTTTGCGTTTGAAGTAAGTCCTTAATTTAAGGATTAGCAAGGCAACTTGGATAAGTTATTTTGTTCAATCTCTGTATCTCTGTTTGTTTGAGCTTTTATACCAGTAGCAGGACTTGGAACTCGGGGCCTTATACTCTTGCTGGACTTTTTCCCTCTAGCTTTTTGCTATTAGGTTGGAGACAGAGTCTTGAAGATTGGATCCTTATATCTCAGCCTCCCGAGTCGCTAGGATTACAAGTATGAGCCACTAGAACTTCGCTCAATCTCTTTAAATGTTGATTTCTTTAGCTATGGTTATAATACAAACATAGTGGGACATACTTATAAACCTAGCATAGACAGAAAGATTTCAGATTTGAGGTTACTGTTATATACTGAGACTATCTCAAAACAACCAAGATGAAAGATAAAACATGAAACACCCAAAGGAAAAGTGAGAGACAGGGGGGAGGAAGGAAGAGAGAAAGCGCTCAAATACCCAAAGATTTTAATAACAAAATACTAATCTTTACTCACCATTGAATACTTCATTAAACTCTCCTGGGGGTGCATGGGTGATGAATTTAGCAGCTATGCGTACCTAAAGAAAAATAAAATATATACTAAGTGTACTGTGAAGAGTAATACACAGCTGGGCACAGTAAATATGACTGGTCTGTACTCAGTACTAGAGTGGTAGAGGCAGAGAAGTCTTTTTGAGTTTGAGGCCAACTTGAGCCACATGCACAGCAAGATCCTGTCTCAAATCAAAATAACTCAACAATAGCAACAATTAAACAGGTAAATGTAAGAAATGACAACAAAAGGACAACAAAAGTTTTCTAATATATCTTAAAAATTCCTAACCTTTACAGTAATTTTTTTGTTGTTGTTTTTGGGTTGGTCGTGGGGCCTGAACTCTGGGCCTGGGCGCTGTCCCTCAGCTCTTCAGCTCAAGGCTAGCGTTCTACCAGTTGAGCCACAGCACCACTTCTGGCTTTTTTTTCTGCTTATGTGGTGCTGAGGAATTGAACACAGGGCCTCATGCATGCAAGGCAAGTACTCTACCACTCTACTACCTTCCCAGCCCCTATAATAAAAAAAATTTTTTAAAGAAAATTCTTGCTTAGATTTCTACAGTTCAGAAATCTTTAGGTTGGGGGGTAGGGGGAGAGATAGGAAGGGAAGGGAAACAAAGGAGGAGGCAACAGTGCTTGATAAGAAATGTACTTATTACCTTGTCCATGTAATTGTAACCCCTCTGTACGGTATTTTCACAATTAAAAAAAAAATCTTTAGATTGGCCTATGAAACATCCCAAAGCTGTTCCCATCAATATAGGTGTATTTTGATTTAGAATATGTGTACCATTTTAATGATTTTGAACTTTTCTTTAAAAAGCTGAATAATCAATTTGGGGTCATATAGTAATATACTCTCATATGAACATTTAAACAAAGCCAAAATCAATGTGACTTAAAAATTAAAGGAGCAAAACCACATGAGCTTCACAATTCTTGCTGGGGGGAAAAATGACAAAAGTTAACACTTATCCCAATAAAATAAAACTAAACTACTAGTTTTGGATAGCAACAGAATAAACTTCCTTGCCTTCAATTTAGGGGACCAAATTTTAGTAGCAACTTTCAGAATGAAGAAAAATAAGCATTGTCATTAATTTTAAGAGCGGTAACCTTCAGAAGAAAATAAGTACTAGCACTGATTTTAAAGAAGGCATAAAGCCTTTCAACATTATACTAGACAAAAGTCTAAAAATATTCTCTGTAAAAAACTCATTCGGTCCTCTTCCCACCTTCTACAGCAATTATCCCTCTGTGGAGCAACTATAATGAATCTTTTGTCTTTTTTTTTGTCATTTTATACTTTGGGAAGAATTCTTACCTAAATTTTTTCAGTTATGGATTATGTCCTTTGTCCATTTTACTGTCCAGGTAATTTTTGTCCTATTTTTACTTTTTAGAATTTTTGTAATTTCATCTTAATGTACAAAATAATCTTATGAGGATATGAACTATACTTGTCTTTAGAGACTTGCTGCTGCTGATCAAAACAGATGAACAGTTTATCTTTTGAGTAAACTTAAGGGGCCATTGGTTACTAAGGATATTGTTGCATAGCTCCCCCCCCCCTTTTTTTTTTGCCAATCCTGGGGCTTGAACTCAGGGTCTAGGCACTGTCCCTAAGCTTCTTTCACTCAAACTAGCACTATACCACTTGAGCCACAGCGTCACTTCCAGCCTTTTCTGTTTATGTGGCACTGAGGAATCAAGCATAGGGCTTCATGCATACTAGGCAAGCACTCTACCACTAAGCCACATGCCCATCCCCTTAGCTTCTAATTTTTTAACAGTAGGAATACAGGGATGGGGATGTAGCTCAGTGGCAAAGCACTTGATTAACATATAAGGGGCTCTAGGTTCAATTCCCCAGCACTGAAGAACAACAAAAACCAAGAAAACAAAAAAAAAAAAAAACACCTAAACAAATGAAAACCAAAAAGTAAATTTGGTATGTGAACTACTGTAGAATTCATAGGCATCCACATAACAAATTCACATTTTAGGATATTTTGTACATGAAGTTTGAGAACGCTGCCATAATTACAATTACAAATTATTTTTCAGGGACGAAAAATGATACAGATTAAGAAGGAATATTCCATAAAGTTATTATAGAAAATCAGGGGAAAAAAGGGTTATAAACAGGAGGAAATACTCTTCCTTTAAACTATAATTACTTACAGTTAGTATTGGGACTGAAAATCTCTTAGATATAGATATTAGCTATATTATCAACAGTATATGCTACATTAATAACCATTCAAATTTTTAAGAGTATAAAGCAGTTCTTATAGTACAAAACTTTGAAAAATTCTCTATCTGCTGATATGAGTTGATGTTAAAACAATATACTATTTATTGAGTGAAAAGGGTTTACAAAATGCCTTATTAGCAAGGCACCAGTGGACCACACTTATAATCCTAGCTACTTAGGAGGCTGAAACCTGGGCAATCATGATTTGAAATAAGCTTAGGCAGAAAAGTCTATGAGACTTTATCTCCAATTTAATTAGCAAAAAGATGTACTGGTTGTGGCTCAAATGGTAGTGTAACATCCATAAGCAAGCAAACTGAGTGAGTTCAATCCTCAGTACTGGCAAACAACAACAACAACAAAAACATATTGCTGGTCCTATTTAAAGGACTTGGGATAAAGTGGCATGAGGATTAAATACTTGAAGGACAGGATAAAAAAAAAGGTAGATTTTATCTCTCTAAAACAAAACAAAAACAAAAGGGCCAGGGGTATATCTTAAGAAGAATGCTTGCTCAGCATGACAAAGACCCTGAGTTTAATCCTTATTACTGCAATTCTATAGATATATACACCTATATATGTACACATATATATATACATGTCTACATTTATTTATACATTTGTATATCAACTAAATGTAAACTATGAGTATTTCTAGTGGCAATATTACAAAAGATATTTTCTACTTTTTTTTTTGCTTATCCTTGCTCAAAAGGAATACAGATTACTTATATATAAGGAGAAGTTAATTTTTTAAAAGGGGAGAGGGATGGCATTGCTCAAGATGCACTATATTCATAAATTGCTTTGCTGCATGGCAACTCCTTTGTCAACTACTTAAAAAAATAAATGGAATGCCAACGTCCTTATCTTTTAATTTCTTAAAAGACAGAAGGCAGCTGGGCACTGATGGCTCAAGCCTGTAATCCTAGCTACTCAGGAGGCTAAGATCTGTAGAACACAGTTCAAAGCCAGCTCGGGAAAGAAAAATCCCCATGAGCCTCCCAATTAACCACTCAAAAACCAGAAGTAGCACTATGGCTCAAGTGGCTAGCCTTGAAAACAAAGAGGCTCAGGAACAGCACCTAAGCCCTGAGTTCAAGTCCTATAACAGACCAAAAAGAAAAGATAGAAGGGGACATGAACATGAACTAAGTGAAATCAAAACAGAGAACTACCAGGTCACAGAAGCTAAATAACTAAAAGAGGTAACATTTAAAAAATATTAATAGCAATAAGAAAGGCATTTTAAAGTTACTTCTTATTATAGAGCTTGCCTTATTCATTTCATATCTACATAATGCGTGTGCGTGCGTGCGTGCGTGCGTGCATGTGTGTGTACGTACCAGTACTAAGACTTGAACTTAGGGCCCTGGACACTGTCCCTTTGCTTTTTTGCTCAAGACCGGTACTCTAACACTTGAGCTCATCTGGCTTTTTGGTGGTTAACTGTAGATAACAGTCTCACAGACTTTCCTACTCAAGCTGGCTTTGAACTGTGATCTTGCAATCTCAGCCTCCTGGGTAACTCAGATTACAGAGGTGAGCCATTGGGGCCTGGGTTGTATGTTTTATGTTTGACAATGTAAGACTGATTATTGGCTAAAAAGGGGATAATAGTGAAAAAAAAAACCAAAAAAAAAAAAACCCTAAAAACTCAAATCTGTGTGTGTGTGTGTGTACACACACATACACACGCCTGTACTGTGGCTTCAACATGATAGGTAAGTAGTAGTGTCTCATGATAATTTTTTTTTTTTTTTTGGCGAGTCCTGGGGCTTGAATTCAGGGCCTGGGCATTGTCCGAGCTTCTTTTGCTCAAGGCTAGCACTCTACCACTTAAGCCATAGCACCACTTCCAGTTTTTCCTGTGTATGTGTACTGAGGAATCGAACCCAGGGCTTCATGCATGCTAGGCAAGCACTCTACCACTAAGCCACATTCCCAGACCCATGATATTTCAATTTGCATTTTTCCTATTACAAATGGAACAGAACATCTTTTTTACATATATAAATGCTGTTTATATTTTAATTTCCATGAGCTTCCTAAATCACATCTTCTATTTTTAAAATTGGTTTTAGGAACTGTTCATATTTTAAAGGTATACATACACCACTGCTTTTTTTTTTTGGGTGGGGGAAGCTTGAACCAAGGACTTTATGTTCACTTGGCTTTTTCACTCATAGCTGGCATTCTACCACTTGAGCCACTCCTTTACTTCTGGCTTTTTGCTGTTTAGTTGGAGATAAGAGTGTCTAGATTTTGCCTCCCCAGGCTATCAGGATTACAGGTAAGAGCCTCTAGCACCTAGCTACACGTCTACTTCGTAAAGGATAAAAAGACAAAGTTCAAATGTTAGTGAGAGAGAATTATCAGGTAGAAGTATTTGAGTTCAGATTCGGGTGCTAAAAAAGTAATCTCAATGCCTCTGAGATTATTTAAGAATACCAAGAACAAGAAAAATATCCAATTATAGAAACCAAAAATCGCCAGGTTTTAAATAACTGGGGAGAATTAAAATGTACGTAACTACAGTATGGAATCCTAAAACATGCTCATAGTAAGGAATCTCGTTTTTTCCTGAGAGCTATTAAAATGGTGGATTACCTGGTATTAGATAAACATTTGGCAATTTCAAATGTTGATTTATGCATGTTTAAACTGAATACTATAAAAATTGCTTGAAGTAGGACTAGACATAATGGTATAATATACTCACTATAAAACCTGAACTCTGTTTCATGCCTACAAAGTCCTTCATAATTAGGCATGCTTCCTTAATTCTACTTCCTAACAGCTGTTAGATCTAAAGTCCAGGTTCAAGGCTACTGCAGTCTTTCTTCTTTTTTGCCAGCAATATTCTTCTATGTGATGGTTTGCTCCCATATTGATTTGTTTCAATGTCACTAAAGTCTCCTCTCCAACTTTCATATACAAATTAGCTGCTATATTCTCTCCATCAAAATGCTAACTCCTTTATCTATTAGTTTTCTTCAAGAAACTTGCCACCATCAACATATATGCTTACTGTCCAGACCTCCAAAAGAATTCCAAAAGCTTGGAGCAGAGGTGAAAAACACCTGTTAATGTAAAAGATAGCTTATACATACTTTAGGGCTTTGTTGGCCATGTTTTCTGTCCTAAATGTCAATAAATGAGCACAACTGTGTTCCAATAAAACCTTATTTTGCATTCTAAACTGTGCATTTCATGTAATCTTCACATCATCAAAATTCTTTTATTCTGTTGTTTCTGATCATTCCAAAACATTAGCTCATAGGTTCTATTAAAGTAGGTTGGCAGCCAGGTGCCAATAACTCACACCTATAATCCTAACTACTCAGGAGGCTAAGAGCTGAGGATGGTGGTTCAAATTTAGCTTGGGCAGAAAACTCCATGAAACTCTTACCTCCACTTAAAAGCTGGAAATGAAATTGTGGCTCAAGTGGTAGGGAACTAACCTTGAGTAGAAAAAGCTAAGGTTCAGTGTCCAGATCCTAAGTTCAAGCCCCAGAACTAGAGGAGGGTCAAGTAAAGCAGGTTGGCAAATTAAATTTAGTTCAGAGGTCATAGCTTGCTAACCCCTGGCAGAGAGCGATTATGCCTTGTCCAAAGCCACATGCTTGGGGAATTTAGACATTCAACTATACATTGCATGTACCAAGAACTAAAATTCCAGAGGATTATCCTGAATGTGTCACTTGGATTTGGCTTTATACTTTGAGAAATTTTTAAAACCCAAAATTAAGTCAAAGTTGTTCTTTTGAAAGAAGCAACTGTCACAAAGTTAGGAAACTAGGAAAAATGTGTAAATTTAAAAGTCAAGACTCAGCTTAAAAAGTGGGTCAATAGTATGATAGTCGGGCAGTCTGTGGCTCACAATACAATCTCAGCTATCGAGAGGTGGAAATCATGAAGACTGCGACCTGTAATCCTATCTATTCAGGAGGCTGAGATCTGAGGATCACAGTTCAAAGCCAGCCCAGGCAGGAAAGTCCATGGACTCACTAATTAACCACCAGAAAACTGGCAATGGCTGAAAGTAATAATAGAGTGCTAGCCATGAGCAAAAACGTTCGGGGACAGCACCCAGGTCTTGAGTTCAGGCCCTATGACTGAAAAAAAAAAAAAAAAGATATTTGTGATCAGCCCAGGAAAAACATAACCCCTCCCCCCATCTAAACAATAAGCTAGCATGGTGGCAGGTGCCTGTAATTCCTGCTACAAAAAGACATAATTAAAGGAGGATTATGGTCCAGGTTGTCTGGAGCAAAAGAACCCAACAATCCTACCTGAAAAATAAAGAAAAAGAACAGACTGGGGGTGGAACTCAAATGCTAGAACACATATCTAGCAAGTTTAAGGCCCCAAGTTCAAAAGCTAGTACTGTCAAAAAGAAAAAAGAAATGCAAGGGGCTGGGAATGTGCTTTAGTGGTAGAGTGCTTGCCTAGCATACATGAAGCCCTGGGTTCGATTCTTCAGTGCTATATAAACAGAAAACCTGGAAGTGGCACTATGATAGAGTGCTAGTCTTGAGCAAAAAGAAACTCAGGGACAGTGCACAAGCCCTGAGTTCAAGCCCCAGGACTGGCAAAATAAAAAATTATAAAAAATAAAAAGGGCTGGGAATGTAGCTTAGTGGTAGAGTGCTTGCCTAGCATGCAAGAAGCCCTTGGTTTGATTCCTCAGTAGCACATAAACAAAAAAAGCCAGAAGTGGAGATGTGGCTCAAGTGGTAGAGTGCTAGTCTTGAGCAAAAGAAGCTCAGAGACTGTGCCCAGGTCCTAAGTTCAAGCCCCAGGTTTGGCAAAGAAGAAGGAAGGGAGGGAGGGAGGGAGGGAGGGAAAAAATGTTCTAATATAAACAAAGATGAGCTACTCTTCAGTAACAGTTTTTTACCCGATTATTCTCAAGGTTGAGATAAGAAAACAAAAGAGAAAGTAGGTATTTTTCATAGAAGAAAGTTATGTCAGTGCTCATGTACAAGATATAGGGGTTTCATTTAAAAACCAAATGCTGATTTTTAAAAAACACTTGTCCCCATTTCATAAAGTAATAATTTCACTATAGAACTTTTCCCCTCTTTCAGAATTTTCCAACAATTAAAAAAATCATATCACATACTTCTGAGTTCATTCCCAAACTATTCTTTTTTTTGGGGGGGGGTCTGGTTGTGGGGCCTGAACTCTGGGCCTTGGCGCTGTCCCTCAGCTCTTCAGCTCAAGGCTAGCGCTCTACCACTTGAGCCACAGCGCCACTTCTGGCTTTTTTTTTTTTCCTCATGGGTGCAAGGAAAACACTCTACCACTGAGCCACCTTTCCAGCCCCCAAACTATTCTTTTATACTTTACATTTTATAGACTGGCAACATCTCAGGCACTAAATAAACAATTGTCTGAATTTTGACCACACAACAGAGAAGAGATGGACAAAATACTTACGAAATAAAGCTGGAAATCATTGTGACTACAGAATATTAAAACAAATAAATGTTATTACTGTTAATATTTTGATGATAAAGTCTTCTTGTAAATACAACATTACATGGTTTGAAAGGGTAATCTGTTTGGAAATGAACTCTCAAGAAAAGTACTCCATCCTAATAGAGACTGTCTTTAACAATAATTGGTTATTGTAACTTGCCAATGAAATATCTCTCTCCAAAAGGACCTGCTGAATGAACATGCTGAGAAGTAGGTTTTAATTCCTTGTGGATTCTCCTCAGAGCCATACATCGTAAGGAGATAGTGGTGGTAGCCTCCAAGGTGTAGACAGGAGAGGGAAAAGTAAGGAAAAGCAATCTTTTCTGCCAAACTAAAATGTCTAAATCTTGTAGTAAGTCACTCTCATTCTGTACTGCTATTTCTTGGTACTGTTGTTTCCTGGAATTATTTGCTTCTTAACTTCAACTGTAATTACCATGTATATTTGTAATCAGTCAGGTATGAGTCCTTACCAATGGAGTTAAAGAATACACCCTCACCAGGTGGCAGTGGCTCATGCCTGAAATCTTAGCTATTCAGGAGGCTGAGATCTGAGGATAGTGGTTTGAAGCCAGCCTGGGCAGGAAAGTCTGTGAGACTCATCTCCAATTAACCACCAGAAAACTGGAAGGGGCACTGTGGCTCAAGTGGTAGAGTTCTAGCCTTGAGCTGAAGAGCTCAGAGACAGAGCCCAGGCCCAGAGTTCAAGCCCCATGACCAAAAAAAAGCACCGGCCCTCCTCCACCTTGAGTGTGAACTTTCCACTGACTTTACCTACCTCCTCCAAATGTAAGCATTAGCAGCCCGTTCCCAAACCAGCAGTGATCAGATAGACACCCTTTGAAGATGGGAACTTTTTACCAATGGATGTAGTGCTTTTTAACTTCCTTGTTTTACCCTATCACTAGTAACCAATTGTAAAAATGTAAGCCTACTCCTTAATAACAAGAAGGAGCAAAGTAAATGCCTTAGGCTGGGATAAAAACCAATTGCCCGCCTAGCTCTGGAAAGAGTGGTGGTAGCACATCCTTCTGAGGGGAAGTAAAATGCCTTGACAAAATCTCCAGTTCATTTCCAACAGAAAGGACAAGGAGGCCTGAGGCACCTGGCCAGAGCTCACTCAGCTTCTGGAGTTGCTGCAGCAACTGCTGGAGGTGGTGGCCTCTTTACTGCTGCCCTAGCAGCTGACTGTGCCTAGGCATAGTATTGTAAAAAGGTTGTGACTCTAACAATTATATTATATATACTTAAATACTCCATTAATGTTAATTTCATATGCCCTATTGTGTTTTATCCCAAAACTAGGAAGGAAAACATTTAATTTTTTTTTGGGGGGGGGTCAGTCATGGGGCCTGAACTCTGGGCCTGGGCATTGTCACTCAGCCCTTCAGCGCAAGGCTAGCACTCTACCACTTGAGCCACAGTGCCACTTCTGGCTTCTTCTGCTTACATGGTGCTAAGTTACTGAACCCAGGGCCTCATGCATTCAAGGCAAGCACTCTACCACTGAGTTACCTTCCCAGCCCGAAAACATTTGAATTTATACATAGAACCAATGAAAATTAATCATTTCACCTGCATAAAAGAAGAAATAAGAATACTGAACCTTTGCAAGACTCAAATTTTCATTTTTACATTAGTAATATGAGTAATAAGAAGGCTGGAGATGTGGCTCCAAGGGTAGAGTGCTAACCATAAATGGAAAAAAAAGATTTGAAAACCAACCATAAAGGACTAAGGATATAGCTCATGGCACTTAACTGTCATGTTCCACGCCATAGGTTCAATCCCTAGCACAGCACAGAAGTAAATACACACTTAAGCATGCGCATGCTTGCACACATACATACATACACACAGTATTATAGCAAAATTTTTGTAAAGTGTATTGAAAAAATAGAATTTTTACATTACACTTAATAACAAGGCCAGAGTATACTGCCCCAAATCTTCCTTTCATGAGCCAACTGGGTAAATGATTTACTTTGTTTAGCTTTCAGGAGTCAATTTCCTTCCCTTCCCCTTTCCTTTCTGGCTCTTTTCCCGTCTCTTTCATTCCTTTCCACTCCCTCCCTTCCACCTGGTACAGATGTTTGGGGCCTTTTGCTTGGACATGACTAGTACCCTACCACTCCAAGCACATACCCAACCCAGGCTGGCTTTGAACTATAATCTTCCAGGTTTCAGCCTCTTGGTAGCTAGGATTACAGGTGTTAACCATCATTGCCTGCAGAATTCATTTCTTGACCTTAACTCACAACATTTCTTAAAAGTTATGCTTCTCTCCCAGTAGTTGCTTTTTTGTTGAAGGCTGGCCTTCTACCACTTGAGCCACAGCGCCACTTCTGGCTTTTTTCTTTTTGCTTATGTGGTGCTGAGAAATCGAACCCAGGGCCTCATGCATGCAAGGCAAGCGCTCTACCACTGAGCCACCTTCCCAGCCCCAACATCTATAATCTTAAGTGTTCATTTAAGTGATACATCAAAGTCACTGATTACTTAACAGAAGACAAATTTTAAAGCATTGCTCAATCCCAGTGAAGATATAAAAAAGTTAA
The DNA here is from genome assembly GCF_000151885.1 of Dipodomys ordii. Classification (NCBI taxonomy): domain Eukaryota; kingdom Metazoa; phylum Chordata; class Mammalia; order Rodentia; family Heteromyidae; genus Dipodomys; species Dipodomys ordii. The sequence continues at coordinate 1,508,748 of NW_012267294.1, read as the reverse complement.
ACACTATCATAAACATAAAATGGTTATTGCCACCAGTGATTCACTCTTATAATCTTGCTCATGCCTATAATCCTAGCTATTCAGGGGGCTGAGATCTGGGGATCTCAGTTTGAAGCCAGCCTGGGTAGATAAGTTCATGACTTTTTTTAATCAGTCATGGGTTTTGAACTCAGGGCTTGGGCCCTGTCCCTTAGCTTTTTTGCTCAAGGCTTCAGTTGTCACAGCTCCAGTTCTGGTTTTCAGGTGGTTAATTGGAGATAAGAGTCTGAGGGACTTTCTTGTCCAGGATGGCTTTGAATCTCAGTCCTCAGACCTCAACCTCCTGAGTAGCTAGGATTACAAACTTGAGCCACCAGTGCCTAGCTCATGAGACTCTTATTCCAACTAACTAGCAAAAACCTGGAATTAGAGACATGGCTCAAATGGTAGAACTAAGAGTAAAAAAGTTGAGTGAGAACCTTGCGTTCAAGCCCCAGTATAGGCACAAAAAAGAACTACAAAAGTAAAAAAAAGGGGCTGGGAAGGTGATAGAGCGCTTGCCTCGCATGCATGAGGCCCTGGGTTCAATTCCTTAGC